>NC_082703.1:27369539-27634929 GCF_949987515.2 Delphinus delphis
ATGAGTAAAAGAATCGCAAATGGATAACAATGACTATAGTTTCCTTTTCCTCTGTGTTACCTGGAGAGGCTCAGTATGCTTTTTTCCCTCTTTCTTTCGGGACCGTTGACCTTCATTCCGTGTTGAGGTACATATATGACTATAATGTCCAAAGTGTTTATTTCAGGGACGTCTAATCTGGATATAGATTAAGCAACATCAGGACTGACGGATGAGAGAACACAATCCTCAAAGACCTGCATGCGGGGCTCACGAACCAGTAACATTTCCTACCAGGATGAGTCGGCAGGCATTAGCGGCGGTAATATCAGGCTGCCTGCATGACGTGATGTGATTTTAGGGATACTGAAAAAGTTCTTCTGCCAAAATCGGTCCCTGCTGCGCCTCAAATGCCCACCATTAAAGTCATTCATTTGAGTTAAGAAAATTGCGAGTAAGACCTCTATTAAAATGCAAAGGTGTTCCCTGGGTGGGGAAACGCATTAAATCATTATCATACGTTAACACTTTAGACCAAAGTAGTTTCAGATTTATTAGCCAATTACTCAAAGTATAGAAAGAATGGTGCGCAGGAGAGGTTAGGCTAAGTTGGTGTAGACAGAACCATCATCCCGCAACGTCTTGCAATGGCGTTCCATCTTTTTATTATTCAGTTATGTAAAAAAAATGAAATGCCATGTAAAATTCTCACATAAAAATATTAAAAAGTGAAACTCCTCTTGACAAAGCAGAGGTCAGAGCCGGGAGCCCTAACCTTCCCCTCCTTCTCACCCCCTACACCCCAAACCTCCAACACAGTTCCTGAGGCAACTGCAGAAAACCCAGAGTCCTGAGAAGCATAGTTTGAAAACCATACTCTAAGGGCATCTGTTCTAGTCTCCATGTTTTCTTCTGTTCTCTTTTTCTCATACCCTGCAGTAGAGCAGAAGCCAAACACATAGGTGTAGGTAGGGTTTGGAAAGCTGGTTCCTAAAAACACACTCCGTATTCTGTAGCAATCACCAAGTTCCATGCCCATCATGGTGAAGGGATGCTCTGTCATCCCACTACAGCCCTGAGAGTCAGGAAAAAATATATGAACATCCTAAATGAATGTATGTCTCCTATTTTCTCTTCAAGACCATCCTTGGGATTCATTTCAAGACTAATCAAATGGAGATGGTGATGTTTCTAAATGCTTCAAATCTCTCAAGAAGTGTCTTTGTTCCCAGAATATCCTAGAAACTGTTCTAAGGACAAAGGGGAGATGAAAAGAATCAAGTAGAACCTTGAGCAAGTCATTCTTGACTTTGACTCTTGCTGAAGTCTCTATTACTCAGTGGATTCATGGGATTCAGATCCTTGTGCAGTAGAGACTGTGAGTTTCAGAAACAAGCAGAATCATCCTACCGTAAAGCGGGGAGCCAAGCAATGTTTGACTAATTTCTGTATTCAAAGGATCTTTGAAAAGGAAATCTAGATCATTCTTACACTGCTAAAGTCTAGGGGTGGGGGATAGGAAGCAAGCAAGTAATTAAATACCATACATACAAACATCTATGTGTAAGGAAAGAGAACATACACAGAATCAAAGAGAAAAAAAATGAATCCAAGCAAGAGAAATGGAAATTTTAAGTCAAAGTACTTAGGTGCTTTTGTATACATCTTTATATAATTTCTTCCCATAAAATTTAAACATAAAATTTAAATTAAAATTTTAAAAATTAATTAAAAATTTCAAGCATAATTCTTATGTTATCCAGGGAACTGTTAATTGAGTAGGTCCAGCTAAGTGATCTAAAGTTACTACAATCTTCAAAACATTTATAGTTTAGTTACAAAAGCTAATAAGACAAATATAACTGCAAAATAACTATGCTTTAGTGATTTTATTATTTTATAGAAAAAAAGAAAATGTGATACACGTCTAAGTGTTTTCATGGATTTGTGTTTAGAAGCTAAACTCCGTTAGTTGTGACAAAAATGTTGAGTTTATTAAAGCTGACTTGACATTATTCCTGCTTAGTTTACACGAAGTAATTCACAAATTCACACAGTAATGCCTAATTGAAAAGCAATGATAGAAACTGAATACATAAAAACTTAAAACAAATACCTTTATTTTTCTATTTACTCACATTTTCTCCTCTCTTTTCTATTTACTCACATTTTCTTGACAATCTCACTTGTTTCACAGATTTAAATACGACATATAAAATGATGAGCCTTAAATTTATTTCTTCAGGCTAGACTGCTCCCTTTAATTGGAGGCTTATATACCCAGGTGTCTCCTCTGCATTTCCGTGTAGATGTGTCATGGGCATCTCAAACTTAACAGGTACACAAATGAGCTCCTGATTTTTTTTTCTTTTCAAAACCACTTTTTTTTTTTTTTTTTCCCTCCAGACTTATCTTAGTTATGGCAACTTTATCCTTCTGGGTGCTCAACCACCATGGTATCATTCTTATCCCCTCTCCTCCTCTCAACCATATCCAATTTGTCAATAGCAAACCCTATTGGTTCTGCCTTCAAAAGGAACACATCTAACCTGCTCCCTGGTGAAGCCACCAGGATTACCGTAGCAGCTTTCTAAGGGGTGTCCTTGTATTTTTGTCCTTGTCCCTACAGAGACTGTTCTTGACACAATAGCTAAAATCGTCTTGTAAGTCATCCTTGCAAAATATAAAGCAGATCATAGACTCCTCTGTTTAAATATCACCAGTGACCCTAAGAGCAGAGCCTGGAGTAAATTAAAAGCTAACAAATGAATGGAGGAACCAGCAGAGAAACAGCTGTACAGAGCACCGGGTTGGGTGAATTCTTATCAGGGAGAACTACAAGTTCTGAGATAAACTATACCATAAATCCCAAATATGTATGACAAATATGTAAGTTTTATATATATATATATATATATATATATAACTTTTAAAAATTATGCACACTATATAGTAGGTGGTTAAAAATTATGATGCTTTTGGTCACATCAACATAGTCTAGGAAATTAAATAAGAATATTTAAAATTAGCACTGTTTGAGAAAAAATTAATCTGTAAAAATGTAGACATTTTAAAAGGTAATTTAAATTATTATTATTTGTTTCCAGTTATCAATCTCCATAGAAAATAATTTCTTTCAATTGATTGTGGTTTAAAAAAATGTTGAGTGATATATATCATGAAATCACAGAAGTTCTGGTGTGTATTTACAGAATTATTTCACTAATACATTTAAGAAAATATGTAAAGTATACTATAAAAAACAAATTTTATTTAATACTTAGTAGAACTTAGTATTACTTAATGTTAAAAGAATTAGTTAATGTCTAAAGCTGACACAAAGGTTAATATTCATTCTGTATTTTTTCTTTCAAAAGTTTTAGCTTTTTATAAAGGGCTACTTGTCATTTATCTATATATTTTTTTCCATTGAATGGCATATTCCTTACTTAATACAGAGTCCCCCCCCAAAAAAAACCCAAAAAACAAAACAACAACAAAAATTCCTTTAGATGGATCAGGGTTATGGTTCTAAGAATTAGAAAAAAACAAATCGTAATTTCTCTAAGTACCAATTTAGCAAACCTATAATTATTTGCAATAATTTTGAAAAATATATAATTAATGGTCGATAGTATTAGAGTTATCCACCTGTGACTCCCCATAAA
This sequence comes from Delphinus delphis, assembly GCF_949987515.2. Lineage (NCBI taxonomy): Eukaryota > Metazoa > Chordata > Mammalia > Artiodactyla > Delphinidae > Delphinus > Delphinus delphis. The sequence goes on from NC_082703.1 coordinate 27,373,187, forward strand.
CATCCCTCTCCCTCTCAAACCTGCTCCTGTCAGGGACTGGTCACAGCTCCGGGGGGCCATTTCATCAAGCCAAAATGCTTTTTGCTTAATTTGATTACTCCACATAAATAGCAAATTGACTCAGTATTCTCCACTCTTCATGCCTTATCTTGCGTCTTTCATTCCTTTTTCACAAATATGACAACACCCCTTGCAACAGACTGAATGTATTTCCTGCTTCCAAAGTCTACCCTGTTGAATCCAGATCCCCCAGGTGATGATGTCAGGAGGTGGGGACTTTGGGAGGTGATCAGGTCATGAGGGTGGGGCCCCCATGAATGGAATTAGTGCCCTTATAAAGGAGACCCCAGAGAGCTCCTTTGTCCCTTCTTCTATGTGAGGACACAGTCTATGAACCAGGAAGAAAGCTCTCACCAGACATTTGTCAGACCTCGATGATCTTGGACTTCCCAGCACCCAGAACTGTGAGACGGTTATGTTGATTGTAAGCCACCTAGTCTATGGAATTTTTGTTACAACAGCCCAACTGACTAAGATGCTCCCCCCATTACTTTGGGATTCTTCTCCCTACCTGGCTCCTCTCTTAGCCATCTTAGGGTCAACTTCAACAGGTCCTTGGAGGAAACATGCATACAAAGTCCTCAGCACATAATAATCAATAATATTAGCTGTAACTGTATCATTGCTGCTAGTAGCCCACCGGCTGCACATGAGCCCACTTCCACACTGCTTGTCAAATGAGTTCTGTCCTTTCTTTGAAGGTTCTTTAGATTCCCAAACGTCCCATCCACTGTCAAATATTCAGATTCACTAATGTTGAAAGGGAAGTGAGTTTGTCAGAGCCACCTGGAAAAAAGACACTGAGACTTCTGGTATATAAGCATGGCTGCCAGGGACAGATTTTTTCTGTTTATTCCTAAATACTAAAAAAAATTAATATGAAAAACTCCCCCTTCCCCTCTCTCCCTCAAAGTACAATTTTCATACAAACATGGAAACATAACCGTCAGGGGAAAAATATGCTTTAAGAGAGATATGTGAAAGTCACAGATGGAGAATTGAAGCAGCACAGTGTAGAGAGAGGTTCCAAAAAGGGCAAGTCTAAGAAAGTGCCAGCAAAATGTATGTGCACACGTATATACAAGGGAGGGTCAGGGGCAATATATCTATGCTTCAGTAACCTTGAAGGAACTTGGGTAAGTAGGGGAGTTGGTTACAGAACTTCCTTTGATTCAGAAGAGAAGAGGCTGGGTAACCCCAAAAATTACACTGATGAGCCATACTTGCAGGAAACAGTATCCATGAAAGAAATAAGAGTCTTCAGATTGTGAAAAACCATGAAATCTGGAAGATGGTCTGGCCATTCTAGATCTCACCCCATACCAGAAACCACTTGAGACTAGTAGGTCCATGGACATTCAACACCTTTTCATCCAATGATTAATAATAATGAGGATTGATAAAGTACTGAAACAAAATAGTATGAAGAGAAGGGTGGGAAAGAGCAGTCAAGTTTATAAAATCAACTGAATTAAGGAAAGAAGTATATGACTGCTTCTTATATTATGAAAATTCCATAAATATTATTGTTAAAATTTATCTAAATATTCATAAATTGATATTTATTTAACATGATAAAAGAAATCTAGCTCACTTCTAAATCTAATCTCATGCTTAATAGTGAAATCTTAGAGGCATCACTCTTAAAAACAGGAACTAGACAAAGACTGCTAATATCTCCAATATCACTTAATATTTCACAGGAATTATTTGCCAAGCCAATTATAAATAAAATTTATAAACCATGAAAAAGAGGAGATAAACATGTGTCACTATTTGCTTACGATATGATTACATACTGGAAAGTCAAATAAAACCAATTGGAAAAAATGTTAATACAAAGTATGGAAAAATTTGATAAGATAACAGGAATTAAAGGAATAAGGAATATTCCTTTATTAGGAATAATAAAGGAATAATAAATAATATTTATTAATTTATTAATTAATAAAGGAATAATAATTCCTAATAAAGGAATTATTAGCTTTCACATAAAAAACAACAAGCAGTTAGAAGATTTCATGGAAGAACAGCATCTATTTACTAAAGCAACAAAAACTTAAACTAGGAGGGGATAAATTTAACAAGAAATATACAAGACCAAATTTAAGAAAACTTTAAAACACTCTTGAAAGACACCAAGACATAAATGAATGAACAGACCTATCTTTGGAAACAATACAACTCTGTAAAAGAATGAGATGTTCAATACACTGATATTTAAAATACTTTTGAGATTCGTTATGAGAATAAAACAGTAGAGAGGAAATTTATACTATATTATCATTTATGGAAAAATGAGGGAGGGTAAGAATATTTTTTTTAAAAAAAGGAGTTTGTTTACGCTCAAGGAAGGTCTGATAGACGAACACAAAGTAAATGCCACCAATTACCTGGGAGAGACGTCTATGTAGTTTATAAAGAGGAGGAGGGAGATTTTAAAAAACACACATTTTAAAAGTTTATATTCCGTGCATATTACCTCCATGACTAAACAGATAAATAAATGAATTTTAATAAGAAATGATGACATTCTGATCTCTCTCTCCCCTCCATGATTTTTCATTGTACTAAAGTGTTCTTATTAGGCTCAGACATTTACTGCTTCATTTCTTCTGAAACTGGGCCTTACATTCTCTTCAAATGTTTGTAAGTAAATTTGTCCTTAAAAGAAAAGTCTACTTTAACAACCAACTTCCTGAAAGATTTTCGAGAATTACTGAAACATTTCCAAGATATTACAGAACTCTGGGATGAGCATGCTTTTAGATGGGTAAGGTAAATAAAAACTTGGCTCCTTTTCCTATTTTATTCAAAAGCAAAATTTCCATTTATGTTGTACTCCCAGATGAAAGTAATTTGATTTATGAATTTCAGTAAAAGCTAGGGAGTTTTAAAATTACTTAAAGCATTCCCAGTATGCATTTGTGATATTGAAAGGATAAATTACTATTTCCCTTTGAGACCTTGAACTGTTGCCTTTCACTTCTGTAAATAAAATTCTACCTCATTCAAGTAGTATAAAGTATTGAGAAAGACACCCTATATACATCTCACATATATACATTCAACTCCAATTTGACTGATTTTACCAATTGTTGATAGGTACTAACACCTCCACTTTAAATTTTCCCTTCTATATTTTACCTGCAAAATAATAAGCCATTCTTATTGAATTTAAGTACTTACTTACAGATCATTAAACCTTTTAAAGAAAGGATTCCTGCGGTGAGCCTTCTTATAAAGTGAAACACTTTTTAAAATGTTAAATACCATCTCTTAGTTTATGGATGTGGACTTTTGTATTCTGTGTTCTCAAAGTCAGGTACCCACACATATATTTAAAAGGGAAAATTGATCCCTTGCTGTGTTTTAGTAATTAACATATGAATGGAACGTAATATTTTTGGAAAATCTGAAGAGCTTTCACAAATATCACAGAAAGAAGACCTGTGGGATTATTTCTTCTCAAAACAAAATCTATCTCACTGGACTAATATGCAATACACTGTCCTAAAGACAATAGGAGAAACAGGATTAAATGGAAAGCCAGGTGTTATTATTTCTCATTTAAAGTATCATATTAAAAGAATTTTCTTGATTTTAGTATGTATAAACTGAAGTTTTTTTGAAAGATCATCTTGGCCAATGTTTTGTGACTTAGAATTCCAGTCAAAAATTAACAAAGGGCATTGCGGCATGGCAGGTAGAACACTTAACGCTGAACAGAAAACCAAGGTTCTAGTGTCATCCGTGGCACTAACACACCTATTGACCTTGATCAAATGTCTGAATATCCATAAATCCATCAGTCACCATCTCTAAAACCTGCCCTGCCTGCTTACCAGGAAGACGATTTTTATTTGAACTGAATTTACATGCAGAGCTAATCTCTGGGTTTACAGGCTCATCTATAAAATCATGATATAATAAACTCTCAAGATTAACATGAGGTTAAATGGGGAGCATGACAAAGACTTCCAAAACTCACAAACACAAGTCAACACCAAAATTCTTGCAGCACAAATCTTATTAAGGTGTAGTGGTGAAATCTAGGTAATGTGTCCCATATGCGTGAACAGCTGAAGCACTGGGGTGACGTTTTCCTTATCTCTGTATCTCCCTGCCTAGTGTCCTGTTTACATGTTGAATCAAGAAATAAATAAATTTGATTTCATTGTTCACACAATAACAAGTGTGAGCGGTTTAATAGAAACATTCTAGTCTTAGTCTACTGCTTAGGGAGAGGCAGGAATATTAAAGGAATCAAGCATTGGCCAAAGAAAACAAATATTAATATGCCCCTGACTTGAGATTCACATAGGTTTTGAACCAATTTGAAATATATAATGAAATACATAAGTTATTTTGAAGAAAAGAAGATAGTATATTTAATACGCATACAGATTTTAATTTCATCTAAAGCAAAGTTGCTAAATATAGTTGCTCCTCCCAGAGCTGTACACTTCTAGACTCAGTTAAAAATTAAAATGCAGGGAAGATGCATTTTGTACTGCAGTCCAGAGTCACTATACCCTCTTCCATCAGGACGTGTTAGTATTGCTGATTCTTCAGGATTATGTTCTGAGTGGGGTGGGATTTTTCAAACCACATCTGATACTGATAAATGTTTGTCCTCCTTCCTGAAAGAACCCTGGACTGCAGGGTGTACAAGCCCAAAGAGAATGTGAGTAATAATCTCCACGTCTCATTGCTACCTTCGATGGAAAAAAACTTCTTAATTTGAATATGACGGATTGGCTTATTTTCACAGAACGACAACAAAAAATCAATAGTCCTCAGTCAGGAAAATGACACGAATTTGAACTCAACTAACTGAATATTTCAGGAACACTTATTTTCTTCAACCTCTTAATCAACTCACAAAGACTACTAGCACAGCAGCACCTTAGAAATCTCAGAAAATGAAATATCCTTTGTTGAACACAATGACCTGCTATTTTCTATTCTGTATACCCAGCTGATCTTTTCAGATCTAAACTCAGTGGGGTTTCAGGTTAAGGGGCTAAAGGATCATTTCTCTTTACTTTTAGCATTACAAGAGAGATACAGCTGGGGAGTATCTAGTACAATATTGATCCCCTTTCAACAATGGGCAGAGGTCAGCTTTCTGTCTGGACACATATATATCTGACTCGTATCCGTAACACCATTAGAACCTATTTGAGTGCATTAGCGGAAATGGAATCTATTATATGGTCTCATGGGAAACCCACTAGAAAGTAATAGAGCATTATGTAGACAGTCACTTTTAAAAGACATTTCAGGTAATTTTCATGCCATGCCTTAACCTCATTCTCACTGGCGAACTGGGGCTAATCCAATTACAATATCTATGATACCCAGGATTGAGAGCCAGAGCTGGGATAGGTCCCTTCCAAAGAGGGAGACTGGCTAAACTCATGAAAGCTTGTCACCATCTGAAAACATGAAGTTTAATGTGGAGTAGGGAAGTATTTGAAATACAACATATCCTGTCATTCAAGTCACAAAAAGAGATTACTTCACAAAATCTCCCTTTTGTGTTTGTAGAATCTATGCCCTTAGGGAATGGGACACATTTTATTTAGTCTAAAAATAAGTGCTTCATATTATAAATTTTATGAAAAAAGGGAAGAAAATGTAAAAGCAAAGAACGATTGATTTAGTGGTTTGCTTAGCTAATGGCTGAATATCTGTGTCTGTTTTTATGTCTTTTTGTAATTCTGATGAAAATAGCCAACAAGTATATGTATTTAACAATCATCAAAAAATTAATTCTTATAAGAATCTACATGCTGAATCCAAAATATGCTTTAGAATAAAAAAAGAGAAAGGAAAGAAACACAGTATCTTCTTCTCTGCTGACACTGCAAGGTGTTTTCCTTGCCTTCCCAGAACACGGGGAATGTTTCATGGGGAATGTGATTATTCCTGTTTATACGATATCTGAAGTAAAACTTTCAGTAACTGCCTAGGGAAGTATATTGAATCTCTTGTCAGAGAATTTGAAGGTCATTCTTTTTATACTATGTACTGTTGTGTCAGGTCTATTAAACAGGAATCAGTGAATCATTTTTGTAACACTGAAGATGGTAAAAAAAAATCTGTTTGCACTTAAGTGAGACTCCACAATTTGGTGTTTTACCGTAAGAGCTCCTCTTGGGAAAAATAAAAGAAAACATGCATGCTTCAGAAACATTTTCATGATGTTTTGATAATTATCATTATCTCACAGCAAAATAGTTGACCTTGCAGTTGTTAGAACAGGAATTTCAGGTTGAAATGTGAATACTGACATATAAGTCAGTTCTAAAATGTTTGTCCAAATTATGTGTTAGCATAGCTACATCAAGATCAAGACAACAGCTGATTATGTGAAAAGCAGATAATGTTCATTAAAAAGTATAAAAATGCATTGTATTTTTCTTATACCACATTAGGTATACTTTAAAGTAAAATAGAGCTGGAATATATAAACACGAGATTCAAATATAATATTCATGTCACCTGTAAGTAGTGGAGAGTCCATCAGCATAAAAAATAATACCATTTTGTCTGGGCTTAATACCTATATATTTACACACAGATATGAAATTCTATTACAGAAGCTAGGATTGACATATCATGTGATCTTATTTGGAAAAAATAAATGTAAGTTTCACACAAAGACAGTATATTTTTAGTTAACATTATTGAACGCTATTGTAAAACAAGACATGGATAAAATTCATCAATAATCAGGTTCCATATTCTTAGAACATTTTAAAAGTTAAGACACAGTATATAGCCTTGCAGTATGAATCAGGTTTATATATTCAATTACATTTACATTACAAGCTGATAAAGGTTGCATATGTAACTTTGAAATTTGACAATAGTATACTTTTTTTTGTTAAAACTCCAACTATAGTATAAATGGAAAACTAATTCTGCAGATTAAAACAAAATAAGATGATTACTACTGCAGAAATGATTAGAGTCTACAACTTAAGCCCATAAAATTTTGGATGAAAAACATGTTTTAAATATCTGCATTTGCTATATTAAAGATTAAAAAAAAGGAAACCCGTGGGTTTGGCTACTTGCAATTCTTACTTTTCAAACAATGTGTATCTGCAAAGTGCTCTTCATTTTGTAAAGCTAACAGCACAAACGTAAAGAATGAAGGTAATCAAAGAATTAACATCAAAATATTAATTTTAAGAATCATTACAAGTTGCTTAGTGTCATGAGTAAGTTTGCACTGCACAGTTCCATTAGTGACCAAGATTCATTTATTTAAGTTTCCTCTATGCCATTTCTCCCTATTAGAATTGTCAGAATCAAGTTCTAGGAAGTCCCAGAAAAACTAATACTGATGATGATGGTGGTGATGACGCTTTTGCCTATGGAACTACGATATAAGCTAAGTTACAGTATTTATTGCTGTTGTTCTCCATATTGAAAAAAAGGTAGATCAGAAAAAGCATAGTCATGTGAGCTTGTAGGGGCACATTGTGCAAAGAGATTTCCATTTTATCTTTCTCCTTTTCAGTATGTTTCTAGAAATTGCTAATGAACCAAATACCTGACATTTCAGAAGCAACTTAATGTACTTCTGAGAGTTCCACTCCTCTAAAGAAACCTCCTGAAATAGACGCAGATGAGCCTTTCAAGTTTTGTATTCTCATAGAAATTCCAATCTTGCTTTTGGCATCTAAGAAAAATATCTCCATTTATCCAAAATAATACAGCAATAATTTGCCCTGTATTATTTAATATTTGAAAAAAATCTAAGTTATCGTAAAGATTTTGCATTGCATTTTATTCTAGGTGGTTGATTGGGACTGAGTGTAATTTTAAAGATGTTGCCAGTCCTACCCCTATCCCCAACAGTCTTTTTTTTGGGCAGGGGGTACAGTTGTATTACAATGTTGTGTTAGTTTCTACTGTACAGAGAAGTGGAGTTCCCTGTGCTATACAGCAGGTTCTCATTAGTTATCTATTTTATACATATTAGTGTATATACGTCAATCCCAATCTCCCAGTTCATCCCACCACCCCATCCCCAGCAGTTTTTAGATTCCGGTTGTGGAACCGGGTACACATTCTGGGAGGGCTTTTTTTTTTAACATTCGCTAGTAGACTAAAACAACGTACAACATTCTTTTAATGTTTTTAAGTTATTTATTTTTGGCTGCGTTGGGTCTTCATTGCTGCACGCTGGCTTTCTCTAGTTTTGGCAAGCAGGGGTTTCTCTTCGTTGCAGTGCGTGGGCTTCTCATTGCGGTGGCTTCTGTTGTTGCAGAGCACGGGCTCTAGGTGCACGGGCTTCAGTAGTTGTGGCACGTGGGCTCAGTAGTTGTGGCTCGCGGGCTCTAGAGCACAGGCTCAGTAGTTGTGGCGCACGGGCTTGGTTGCTGTGTGGCATGTGGGGTGTTCCCAGACCAGGGTTCAAACCTGTGTCCCCTGCATTGGCAGGTGGATTCTTAACTACTGCGCCACCACGGAAGTCCCGACGTTCTTTACTGAGAAGTAATAATGATTGAGTGTGAACTCTGACATCAGAAACAAGTTGTAGGAGCTTCCTTGTAACAGATATTTTTGGCATGTGAACCTGTGATGCCTCACATCAGTACCAGTTCAAGGCACTGACAAATGATTCACAATACTCAGAATGCCTTCATGATACACAGGAAGAAGCAAGATGAGAATGCATGGTAGACAGTCAGGATGTCATGTGGACCAGCCATCTGCCTCCACGTGGAGAAATACTGAAGGTTGTTCTGTAGGAAACCTGGAGGTTTTCGGCTGTAGCTTCATCACTCAGATTCAAGAAGAGCTCTTTTGTATTTCTGCTGCTTTTTCCCCCTTCTTTGATCCTTTGTAGAGAGAGACTAAGTGGGTAGTGTATTCTTTAAAAAAAAAAAGTAGCTTTTCCTATTCCCCAAAGATGGTTATTAGGACCAAAAGCTTTCTCTTCTAACAACTAAAAATAGAGCACTCCGCCCTGTGGCTGGAGCACAAAGCTCGTTCTCAATCTCTAGGGCTTTGTGCTCCTTCAGCCCTCTTCACAGCCTTCACTTCCCTTTTCAAGTGAGACCCCAGTGGACAATACCTTAGTGAGAATCTAAATGACGCTGACCCAGAGGGCAGGGTTATTTCTGTCTCTGGCAGGTGAGACTTCTGGGGCTTCTCATCAACATCCACCTAAAACAGAAACTGGGACCTATTTCCAGGTCCTTCAGCATCTTCTCTATTGCTCTGCTGTCATCACATTTCAGCTTTTCTAATTTGCTTCTTCCTCCTCCTTCTGGAACTTTCCCTTCAGCAAGAACTGGAGTATGAGCACATTTCCTTTCCTCAGTCCTGCTGTGTATCAAGAATCAAGACAACACAACGATTCATCTGGAGATGCCAATGAACGAGAGACCTTCCAATATTGTTGAGTTTCAAGCCATTAGTGGACATATAAAGACCTGGAACGAATCACTTTTTATGAGTTTCTGCTGGGAACTGTACAGATGTGTTCAGAAGAAATACATTGAGGAGATAATTGAGATGGAAAATGAGACCCTATGAGGCATACTGGAATAACAACAGGAGGTCAATACAGGCAGACCTCAGCAACACGGCAGGGTTGTTCCGGATCACCACAATAAACTGACTATTGCACTATGGCAACTCACACAGATTATTTTGGTTTCCCAGTGCATATACAATTATGTTCACACTATACTGTAGTCTATTAAGTGTGAGAGAGCATTATGTCTGAAATAAACAATGTATATACCTTAATTAAAACATACATTATTGCTAAAAATGCTGATATTTCAACAAGTCAATCTTTTTGCTGGTGGAGGTTCTTGTCTTGATGGTGATGGCTGTTGACCGATCAGAGCGGTGGTTGCTAAAGGCTGGGGGACTGTGACAATTTTTTAAAACAAGATGAAAATAAAGTTTTCCCCATTGATTGACTCTTCTTTTCACTACTGATTTCCCTGTAGCCTGTAATGCTATCTGGTAGTGTTTTACCCACAGTAGAACTTCTTTCAAAATTGGAGTCAATCTTCTTAGACTCCGCCACTGCTTTATCAACCAAGTTTATGTATATTCTAAATTCTTTGTTGTCATTTTAATAATCTTCACAGCATCTTCACCAGCCATAGTTTCCATCTCAAGAAAACACTTTCTTTGCTCATCCATTAGAAGCAACTCCTCATTCATTCAAATTTTATTATGAGATTTCAGCAACTCAGTCCCATCTTCAGGCTCTACTTATAATTCTAGTTCTCCTGCTACTTCCACCACATCTGCAGTGACTTCCTTCATGGAAGTCTTGAACCCCTCAAAGTCACCCATGGGGGTTGGAACCAACTTCTTCCAAACTCCTATTAATGTTGACATTTTGACCATTTCCCACGAATCATGAATGTTCTTAATGGCATCTAGAACAGTGAATCCATTTCAGAAGGTTTTCAATATACTTTGCTCAGATCCATCAAAGGAATCATTATCTATGGAAGCCATAGCCTTAAATAATAAGATTTGAAAGTTAACGTTATTTCTTCATCCATGGACTCATAATGGATGTTGTGTTAGCAGTCATGACAACAACATTCATCTAATTGTACATCTCTATCAGAGCTCTTGGGTGACCAGTTGCATTGTTACTGAGCAGTAGTATTTTAAAAGGAATTTTTTTTTTCTGATCAGTACGTCTCAACAGTGGGCTTAAAATATCCAGTAAACCATGTTGTAAACAGATGTGTTATGATGGCTTTGTTGTTTCATTTATAGAGCACAAGGAGAGTAGATTTAGCATAATTCTTAAGGGTCCTAGGATTTTTGAAATGGTAAATGAGCATTGGATTCAACTCCAGGTTGCCAGCTGCATTCGCCCCTAACAAGAGGGTCAGCCTCTCCTTTGGAGCCATGAAGTTAGGCATTGACTTCTCCTCTCTAGCTATGAAAGTGCTAGATGGCATCTTCTTCCAGTAGAAGGCTGTTTTCATCTACACTGAAAATCTATTGTTTAGTGTAGCCACCTTCATTAACTATCTTAGCTAGATCTTCTGGATAACTTGCTACAGCTTCTACATCAACACTTGCTGCTTCACTTTGCACTTTAATGTTATGGAGACGGCTTCACCAATTTAATGCAATGGCAAAAAAAAGTTTTAATTTTGTCACCAATTGAATTAACAGCACATAGCGGAGAGCTGGCACATAGTAAGTACTCAGTAAATACTTAGTAACTGAAAGAATGATTCTCAATTTTAAGCTTAGTTAGAGCAGCCCATGTCTTCACCCAGCTTGTTCCTTTACACCATATAACAAATTCCATCCCAACTCCAAGTCATAGTTCAAAGACACATCTATTTTAGAAAATCTTCACTAGTTACTATTGCCTAGAAGAAGATACTTCCACACTGATGGTTTACCCAGTTCTATTTGTGAGATTACTTAAATAGGTGCTCAGTTAAGATTTCCAAATGTCTTCTGAACAAAAATAACTGGATGTTTGTTGGCTACAAAAAAATCAAACTACTTTTGTTCAAACCACCTGAAAGCAAAGAGCTGGCATTTACTGAGATTAAGAGAGGAAGAGGGGACAGCATGGCAGGTAGAACACAGGGATTTGGCTTTGAGCATGTCGCATTTGAGATAAGTACTAGACCTGCCTGACCTCCAAGTGGAGGTTCACGTGGGCAGCCTGATTGCCAAGGGGGGGGAAGATTATGGAGGCAGACATTTAGAAGTTGTTGGTGTATAGACGGAACTAGGCAAACATCACCTGTGAAGATGATAGATAGAGAAGAGGTGAATACTCACAACTAAATCATTCCAGAAGGTCATGAGCAAATTTGGACAGACAGAGCAGGAGATCCAGCACAGAAAACCAGGAGTGGCTAATGAGGTAGTACAAGAATCAGGGGTCTCAGAAGACAAATTAAAAAAAAATATGAAAAGAAACAGGGAATTAAAACTCTACCAAATTATGTGAGAAGAAAGAAAATAAGAATAAAGAACCAATCATTATATTTGGAAATGTGACCATCAATGATCCACATCAGGGTGGTTTTCATGGAAATTCTGGACATAGCACCTGATGGGAGTAGGTTGGAAAAAGAATGAAAGGAAATAAAAAGAAGGGGAAAATCAAGTATTGACAACTTCTAAGAGGAGAGCAAGAAAGTGGGCACCAGTTGAAGGGAGACTGTGGGACAAAGGAATTTTTTTAAGATGGAATAAAAATCACAACATGATTTTACACTGTTTAGAATGATCCATTAGGCCAATTTTGATGATGCTAGAGAAACAGAAAAAAATCAGTTACCTTAATCCTTGAGTAGGTGAGAAAAGTTGGAATGTAAACTTTTTTGCATTAAAACTTCTGCGTTATAAATTTTAACACAGAAGACTAACCAGCAATTTAAAAATATCATTGGCTTTTTAAAAGTTGTACTTACACATGTGCTTCCTACAAAATTGTAAAAGGGTTTCGTAAGTAACTTATACACAAAATGTATGTATAACAGCTAATGGGATTAAAAATTTCCCAAGCAATCCCAGTAAAAATGGAGATATTCTTAAGTACTAATCTTTTCCCCAGAGAAGTCTTAACATGATATCCACCTCATCATCTGAAACATAAGCAAGAGTTTTGATATTCAGTATTTTAATATGCTGCATTTGAGCCATGTATTACAGGGTGAACACATGACAAACCAAGTGTAACATTCAGATTCTGAACCACATGCTTAAGAATACAGTTGTTGCCCTGCTCATGTTGTAACTACCCTCAGCATGACCAGAGAACAGAAGAAATCAGAGAATGTCTTTATCATCCCTTTTATTCTCCTCATTTCAAAGTATTTGAACGTACTTGGATAGATTCCCAGAACACTGAGAATGGCCACAGTGCAGAAGAAGAAAGGGATAACAAAAGAGAGACAGAAGAAGACAATTTTCTTTGGAGGAAACTCAGAATAATTTTGGAGACATCTCATGAATCCGAAGACACGTTAAGTCCAGTAGAAATATTGAAGCTATAGAGAAAGGCCTTGGAACATAAAAACATATTCAAAAATAATGTATAAACTTGAGAATAAAAACTATTTGTTGGATGGGGCCATTCAAAGAATACCGCAATTAAGAACAAAGGAAGTGAGTGGGTGGGGCAATTGCTGATTTTCGTAATTTCTGCCCACAACTCTTTATCTAAAGAAGGAAGAGCAGAGATGGAAAATGCATAGCGTAACACCTTTCTGAGCTGACTTAGCTTTGATTTCAGGCATCTCTGAGCGAAGCAGGGCTAATGTCCCTACCTGTTGTGATGATCAGATTTCATCCATTTGGGAAAGCTCTGAAGTTTTGTTTCTTGGTTTAAAGTTCTGGGCTCAGACTCTAATGGAAGAAGAATATGGAGCTCTACAACTGTGGGACCCATGTGAGATCGTCACCTGCCATTACTGGTTCTTGTTCATTTAAGCTTTCTCTTGCTTTCATGAGAAAGCATTCTAAGTCTCAGAGTGGGGCAAAAGGCTCCAAAATACAGCTACAAATTAAATGCAATTTCTGCCTCAGCTTCGAAGTTATAATGAGTCCTTCTCCACTTGGTCTCCCCACAAGAAATGCCCAGGGCACCCTGCTCTTGGGTTAGGGCCACCTTCAGACTCCACTCTTTGGGACCAATATTCTTTCCTCTCACCACAGGACAGATTCAGGGATTGGAACAAGATGCATATACTCACATTCCCATACCTGTTGTACTTTGTATTTTTAATTTTTTTTTCCATAGCAAAGAGCATTTTCATCATTTCTAAAATCTACAAATTCAGCTTGCCTTTGAAAGGAGCAAATATCCATTATACCACATCATGACTCTCATCTATTGATTCCTTTGTTTATTAATGCATTTTAATTGAATAATTTGATAATCATGAGGAAGAATGAACAAAACCCAACCCACCTTGCTCTCAAGAAGCTTAGCAGCTCCTGGAGGACTGCAGTTGAGAAGACAGGCCATCTGCAGTGACTGCTTCACTGCTATTGGGAAGTGAGACAAGCTTCTTCTGGGTGCTGTTTATTTGGGGGCGAGGCAAACTCCGTAGGGGTTTTTCTGATGATGTGAGGTGTTATACATCATCTTGTCACATGGGACTTCAGTACTGTGTATTTTCCTAAACCTTTCTTCTAATGTTAGGTTCTTAAAAGACCCCAAATAAAAGGATGTCGACAACAATAGCAATATTATTAATAATACTAGCAACTCGGAAGAAGAAGGGAAAATATGAGAAGAGAGGGAAACTTCACTGCGTGCCAACAACATATCTGAAGTTTGACTTCTCTCTTGCAATCCTTGCAACAATCCCACATTCTCATCTTCATTTTACACACGAGGAGTCTGAGGTTCAGAGACTTCTAATCACGTGCCCAGGACCCACTGGGCAAAAGCAGCATGAAGTGGCAGAGACAGGGCATAACTCAAGATTTCTCGGACTCCATAGGCAGGATGCTTTCTGCTCTAGCAAACTGGCTCCAATACAACTGAGAGACTCCTTTCTGGATTCTAGAAACCTTCATGCAAAACACCTTAAGAGTTAACATGTGACACTTTCTGGTGGTTTTCCCCAGATTCCCACTCAGGCCGTGGAGACACCAAGCCCCTCACTCTGCCTTCCAGTGCACAACGGCAAGTATTTACAAGCCCTTCTTTTTCAGGATCTATTAATGTTTGAATAACTTTGCCAAATTCAAGTCTTGCAAAGCTGCTGCGTTTTATTTGTACTAATGAAAAGTGACCTGTCAAGACTGCCCAGCTTTCTGAGCACCCTGGGATGCAGGAGACGGTAAATCAAGCCTCCGGGCATCGCGATCGCAATCTGGGCAACATCGCCTGGCTGTGTCCTTGTGCTCACTGAGCAGCTTCCCTTGTAGTTTACGTCATTTTTAGCCCTCAGCATGATAAAACTGAGCAGCCATTTAAAAGCTCTAATGGTGTCCGAATCCTCCAGGATTCAGTAACTCCAGGCAGTAAATACGCTTGGAACTTCCCTGCAGGCTAGTTGATGTCCATGCTCATTCATTTTGCAAAGTTCACAGGGTCCCTAAAATATGCCACACCTGGGGACAGGTAAAGACCCGGGGTGGGGGTGGGGGGGGTTGACAAGGATGGAGACCAGCACAGAGGGGAGAAGATGCATCTGTTCTCCAGCCTCTAGGTTTGCTCTCCTCCTCTTCCAATTCCCATTGTGTTTCTTTGAAAAATAAAATAAAGCATGCCCCCAAACAAACAAACAAAATAATTAGAAACAGACTGAGGCCGGTATTTAAAGTGTAGATTTTAAGGAACCAGAAGAGAAGGCATTCATTCAGTCATTCTTTCTTTCCTTCATTCATTCAATGCCTACCAAGTAACAATGCTAGAAAAAGCAAAAAAAGAATTCATCATTATATTCCAATATGGAATCATCCAAAAAGGTTAACAAACCCTAGCGCTTAGAAAAACATAAACAGTTTGCAGTAGGCAAAATAAATGACTAGAGATCTCGCCCTCAAAGCAAGCGCAAGTTAGCCATGCCTGTCACCTTAACTCTAATCAAAGCCTTACACCCAGCAGGTTATGGTAAATCCTTTCCTTCCCTCCAGACTAACCATTTTCTGGAGGGAAGGAAAGACAGATGAAGAAAGCGAGGAAGCAGGAGAAAGGAGGTTAATATCTATCAGATATCAACAAGGTAATCTACCAGATACCCACTACAATCTATCATGTTACTGGAACATTCAGACATTGGGAGGCAATCCTCTCAGTGGGTCAAGAAGATATACAGAAAATTTCCCACTTAAACAGGTGAAGCTATGTGGGTTAAGAGATTAAATAATTTACCTATGGCTTAACACAGCTCTTTCCAGTATCGCTATCCAACACTCCAGATTGCCTTTCTAAGGCAGTGGACACACATTTTGTTCACTGGCTATCTACTTTTCTTTTCTCCTATCTATGACTAAACGAAAGATGGATGCAACAATCCATGACAAGAAACTATAAAAAAAAAAAAAGAAACAGAAACTGCTGTAATGTGTTTGCTACTATATCATAGAAAACTTTCTTAGATTACCATGATCTCTGACCATTTCAGACATGTCTGTTTATTTCTGTTTCAGAAATGAGACCTGATCTCAGAGTGACTTGTGAAATTGATCTAGGTAGGTTTTTCAATTTTGGAGAAAAAACAGGAGAGGTCTGGAAAAATTAGCACAAGGCTTTATGAAGCTGGTGTTTAGCTCCTGACACAGGTCCGGTAAATATGACCAATGTGAGGAACCCTTCTTCCAACACTATTTTGAGGAATGTTTTCACAGATTTGCAGAAGCTGAGATTTCAGGGTTTTGGTCTGCGTTAGTGGTCAATATCAATTATTTTTTAACTTATAAGAAAATTTCATTTTTCAATCCGTGTATCTTTAAGGTAGGTTAAAATACACATAAGTGCTTATATCGGGACTTCAAGATGTGTTTACCCAGGGCTTCCCTGGTGGCGCAGTGGTTGAGAGTCCGCCTGCCGATGTAGGGGACATGGGTTCGTGCCCCGGTCTGGGAAGATCCCACATGCCGCGGAGCGGCTGGGCCCGTGAGCCATGGCCGCTGAGCCTGCGCGTCCGGAGCCTGTGCTCTGCAACGGGAGAGGCCACAGCAGTGAGAGGCCCGCGTACCACAAAAAAAAAAAAAAAAAAAAGATGTGTTTACCTGAAGAGCCCCCCCGCATACTGCGAGGATGTGTTTTGCTTTTCTACTTTTCAGGGAATTTATTAAACCTTTTTAAAAAATGTAGTAAATTGGGAGGCACTAAGAAAAGCAAATTATTACTGATGGATGTGATTTTCACAGCATAGCTTATAGCAACTTAGTGTATCTTAATGTATGTAATTTTTCTTGTGCTTACTTTTAGGGAAGCTCTGAAAGGAAGAGATGAAAAGATAAAGTTGGATCCAGGTTTTCTGCCTGGAAAATTTTCCATGTGTGGTTAGAAACTTTAACGCTACTTTACTTCTATAAAATAAAAACTGTTAAAGATTTGGGAGGGTATTTGGAAGAGAAGTGTAAATAAAGGCTGGGCGTGAAAATATATTCTTAATCTAACAAAATACAATTATATTTTATGGAAACATCTTTTATGTATTGGTGACTTTAAAAATATATATATATATATATAATGAGTCTCAGTTTTTGCGTATTTGAGATGAGTGGACCATCTCAGCAAAAGAGACAGGCATTGTTGTTAAGGGCAAAGAAAATACTAGTTGCTCATTTAATGAAATTCACTAGTGCCATCCCCACCCTCATTTTTAAGACCTCTCTCAAGGACCTGGATGTTTCTAGTTCTGGCTCAAAAGGCTGACCTCTCCCTTTGTGAGTGATTATGAGTTTGTTGGTCTACACCAGTGAAGAGCGGCCCCAGCGTTTCACTTTGCCTAGGAGGTCTGGCTTTAGAAACTACTTGTTATGCCCTGGGATTGTGTGGAAACTTCCATTTGGATGACTGTAAAATGGTGTTGGGGAGTGCTTGGGGTATTTGCAATCACATCAAAACTGATGGAGGACAAACTGGTCCAGAGTAACTAATTGTTCCTCATTAAAATCTGGAGGAGAGCAGGAGGAAAGTTTCCACAGGGATGAGCAAAGGGAGTTTTAGAGCTAGTCTCCACGCTCTCGGCACACCTGAGAGGCGAAGGCTGCTCTCCAGTGTGAGGGACACCCCCCTTTCCTTTCAGAACGTTTATTGCTGCCACTAAGTGACAGAGGACCCTTCGCTGAAAAATGCGAAGGTCTAACAATCTCACCAACTGACTTTTTAAATCGCTTCTCAAATGCCAGCCACTGAGCTACCAAACCAGGATGCAGCCCTAGAGTCTGTGTTGCTAGGGCAATTGTCTTTCCACAGTCAACCTAACAGCCCCCAATAAACTCCTCTCTGCCGTTATCAGGCATACCTGCAAGTTTTATCGGAAGGTAGGTTATCTTTGACATGTCAAACTTTCTGCAGCGTTTTAATCCAACTTAGATTAAGGGTCAGGATAATGTTCTCTCTCTCTTTAAAAAAAAAAAATCTCTTTTAGCAGACATAGAAAACAAACTCATGGTTACCAAAGGGAAAAGGTCGGGGGGAGGGATAAATCAGGAGTTTGGGATTAAAATATACACAATACTTTATATAAAGTAGATAACCAACAAGGACCTACTGTATAGCACAGGGAACTACACTCAATATCTTGTAGTAACCTATAATGGAAAAGAATCTAAAAAGAATATATATATATGTGTGTGTGTATATATATATATTTACATATACATCTATAACTGAATCACTTTGTTGTACACCCGAAAGTAACATGACATTATAAATCAACTATATTCTGAAAAAATTTTAAAAAACAAAACTAAATTTTAAAAAACCCAAAAAATTAAATAAAAAATGTCTCTTCCCTAGGACCCCACACATTGCCAAGAAAAGAGGTGAAAGAGTCTTAACCAAGCCTAACACTAATGGCAATGATGTCAATAATGACAATGACAAGACGGACGGCAGCAAACCGGCACTGTGGCCCGCCCTGTGCCAGGCACCGGATCAAACGCCTCACAGGCTTCCTCTGGCTTTCACCCCCATAAGGTCCCCAGGAGCCAGGCACTGTTGGGCTCCCTATTCTGCAGCAGAGGATTGATTGCACGTTGAGAATTATTTGTCCAAGGCCACTTAGCTCGTACGTGGTGCCAGAATTAGAACCCAGGTCTTTCTGATTCCAGGGCTCACGCTTTGCACCCTGCACACTTCCGCTTTATTCAGTATTTAATGATGAGCAGGTAATAAATAGGCACATTTTCAGACATAAAACTGTTATCTTGCTTAACGCGAATGGATTTCATAACTTGATTTTCTAATATTACAGAGCTGCTGCAGGCAGTCAGGTTATCTTTAGACATTTTTATTACCCCACGTCAGCTTTCTTGGAGATGCTAACTGTCGTTGGAAAGCTTTGCTTCTTACGATCTGTGAAGAGTTTGTCTAGCGTAGGAACTTATTCTGTTGGCCTGAACTTTCAGTTCCTGACCACATCCTGAGATCTCTGTGCTGATGGGACTAAACAATATCAAATTTTAAAAGGCTGTAAAAAAAAAGAAACAGGAAAGAGAAATAAAACCTTTCATTCCTTTTTATTCTTTAGGTCCGAGCATACTATGATTTGCATCCAGGAAGACAGAGGTGATTTTTCTTAGTGATATTCAGATAATAAAGAGATCACAATGATCACAGTGACCCAGAAAAGCTTTTAGGATAAGCAGAGCATTGATTTAGAAATTGTGGACGGAATCTGCCCCAACAGAGAGAACGGGCAGGTCCCTCCGATGGGAAAAGATGAGAAAACTTAAGGAGTCAGAAGTCAGACCCTCACATCAGAGAATCAGCCACAGGAGCTGCAGGAAGACGGGAGGGGTGAACAGTCAGTTACAGGCCTCAGAACGTAGGTTTGTGAACATTGTACTGCGCCTATAGTTAGACCTAATTCTCAAGGGAAGTAATTAGTGAATTTGAGAAGATAAATTGCATGATCAAAGGAGAATTTTAGGGGAAAAAAGTGCCCAGCTTCAAGAGTAGAGTGCCAACTCCAGAAGCTGGCTCTATGTGTGTATCTCAGCTCTTACATTTTTACCCTTGAGCGTTGGGAAAGTTCCTTAGCTTCTCTGCCTCAGTCTGTTCCTGTGTGGACAGTCTGTTGGTTTCTCTACTCTGTAGATGAGGATTTCAAGTTCAGAGTTATTTGTCCAAGGTCACATGGCTCCTAAGGGGTGGTGCCAGGACAGAAAATAGGCCCTCCTCCAGACATAACAGATGCTTCCTGCAGAGCTGGTCCATCAGTGCTCGGTAGACATGGCCTGTTATTTCCATGGTCCTGGTAACCAATCCAGTCCTGAGTCTTAGGAGACCACCCTGTTTCTCCATTCTCTCATGGCTGCCCTATCTATCCTGATTTTCACATTTAACATACAGCATCGGGCCAGGAAGGCAACTAATTATTTCCCTTGCGAACGCTGAGTGCTTTGCCAGCCTGGACCCGTCTTCATCTTCCTTGTCACGCTGGCTCTAGACTTGACACATTGAGAGTGTTTTATATATATTTGATAAACAGATAATTTTGCAGAAAAGGAAGAAAGACAAAGAGACCAGTTGGAAGGAATACACGAATACATTGGTTAATTAGACTGCTGAAGGATCTAAGGAATAATATAAGGACTTGAACTAACTCAGCACGGGAAGAAGTCGAAACACGTCTCTTAGAAATGACCAGTCGTGATGGGCTGCATGTGGTAGGTACATAGGGGGGAATCAAATATTACTCCCCCCCACCAAAAAAAGATGTTAATCTTGTATGACTAGGAAATTGACAGTAAAACTGTTTTTAGGAAAAGGTGAGACATTAAATTTCAACATTTTGATTTTGAGTTGACAGCCTGACATTGAAGTGACCTAATGAGAGCATATACTTTCTCAGTCATGTGATCTGGAGGAGAGACGGCACAGAAGTTAATAATGGTAAAGAGAGAGCTCAGGCCACATACCAACTTGAGGTACATTCCTTAGGAAAACAGTGAAGTTACACGAAGCTTTGCATGCCACGGTCTCAAGCACAGACTTAAGAAGATGTCAGGGAAGTTTAAATCTTGTTGTTTGACTTTGAATAGCCCATTTTTGTCAACAAAAATGCTTCCCCACAAACCAAAAATATACTTGTAAATACAGTTACAGTTTTTCCAAAATATCGGTTTTTGTTTGTTTGTTTGCTATTTTTTTTTTTGCGGTACGCGGGCCTCTCACTGTTGTGGCCTCTCCCATTGCAGAGCACAGGCTCCGGACGCGCAGGCTCAGCGGCCATGGCTCATGGGCCCAGCCGCTCCGCGGCGTGTGGGATCTTCCTGGACCGGGGCACGAACCCGTGTCCCCTGCATCGGCAGGCGGACTCTCAACGACTGCGCCACCAGGGAAGCCCCAAAATATCGTTTTTTGATTGTCATTTTTGGAGAAGGTGAACAATTGAAGGGATTACATGAAACTTTTAAGTACTGATGTTATTATGTAACTCAACTTACTTTATCACAATGATTAATGCTATGTATTTCTAAATATAAACTTAAGATCGTTACGATAAATATATAAGATGCATGTTCCTGTCGAGGTTCAACTACATGTTAGGATTTAGAATTGGAAAAACGTGCTGTTTTCTTGAATATTTGGGAACCACATGGAATATGTTTATTCACACAATCATCATCACACTTAAAACTGTGTGTGTGCTTTGAAGGATGCTGTCCAAGGGTTTGACACGTTTGAATGATACATTATGCAGAAATAATGTTGAGTCTTCCAAGTTAAACCAAGTTAAAAGTTAAAGGAATGCAGTATTCATAACTGATATACTGTTTTTTCTAAACACACACACGTGCACACACATGCATGTGCGCATGTGTGTAATTTACTTGATATATCTCATTTAGAATCCTTGTATCTGTTTAATAATTATGTCTAATATATTAATTTTATGTTCTTGAGACTCTCACATTCAGGTTTATAATGATAGAAAAAGCAAATTTCACTCCAACCTCCTGCAGAATGTCAAAGCATAGACATAGATGAAAGGACCAGATATTTAATGGGGCCATGTTACTCTCATGGAAACTTCACGAATATGCAGCCCTGGTCAGATCCCCTATTTAGTGCATCTATAACTGATACATCCTCACTCTCTAGAAGGTAAACGGAGATAAGGGTTTGTGAATACGACCCAGTTGAGATGTAAACAAATAAAATGATGGATGAAATAAACAACAGAATTCTTCTGCACTGTGACTCAGTTCCAGTAATTTACAAAAAAATCAAAATCATTCCTGGAAGATTTTTCAGCCCTAAAGGAGAATAGGGCTCCCTTGGACCGATTATCTAAGAGCTCCGTGATCATCTCATCACAGCATCAGGAGTGTGGAAGTCACAGGGGAGCAGTCAGCCGGCAGAGGGTCAAGGTGTGTCTGGCATCACACGAAGGCTAGCGTGTCTCCCCGATATCCTTGCCTTACCTCCTACAATGACCTGCTTTGTGGTCTCTCTGTTTCTGACACCAACACATCAACCCTACTCTTCCCAGAAGGGTCTTTCTGAAACTCAGCACCAAGCAGGTGTTCCCCTGCCCTCCATTCTTCAGAAGGTCCCTGCAGCAACTCAAGTTCGGACTCGAGACCATGGCAATGTGTGACCTGTCAGCCTCCTTCCCAGGCACCTCCTTTCCATCCCTAGAAGTAGAATCTCCATCTTCCAAAACGTTCTCTGAAAACCCTCAGCAGAATCTGATGGCCTTTCTGTTCCTGCGGCACCAGAACAATTCTCATGCTGTAGTTGTGAAACTCCAGTGCCACCATCCTGAAGAGGATACGTTATCGTGTTGCTTTCACCCCGGGGATTAGGGAACTCTTAAGCACTTAAAAAAAAACCTGTGTTTTTGAAGCGTTTTATTACAGGGTCATACAATTTGCCATAACTAATACAGAGGGGAAATCATTTTAGTAAGTACTCAGCAGCATTTTAAAAAAATATAAACTAGATTAAAGTAAACTAGAATAAAACAGTGTCGAAAATATCCAAGTCCGTGTCACATATCAATGGCAAATATTACTTTGTGAGGCTTTTATTTGTGTGTGTGTGTGTGTGTGTGTGTGTGTGTGTGTGTGAGAGAGAGAGAGAGAGAGAGAGAGAGAGAGAGAGAGAGAGAGAGAGGGTTATGCCAGTTTAGGGGATATATTATAATTACATATCATAATGTATATGTAATATACGTCATATGTATGTATATATGCATATGGCTCTCCATTTTTAAAATTACTAATCTAAATATATAGCAATAACTTTTGTAGTGACTTTACAACAAATAGGTATAAAAGTCATTATTTAGAGTAATGGAATTAATCAGAACATATTACAAATTTCAAGAAAAGCAGACAAATTCTAAAAACATGACAAAGTCCTGAAAAAATATATTTTTAGTCAAGTAACTGCCTAACGCGCCTTTAAATTATATTTCCGGTTTTGTCTACATATTTTTTCATCATTTTTTTGTGGAAAAACAGATCACCTCGTCTTTCCTCCCTACCATAGTAAATTAAATTAAAAATATAATTGTTAATAGAAAGTTTTGTCTAGCTGCAAAACTAGTTATTGTTAATGTCATAAACTCTGTATTGTCAAATTTGGAAAGATTTCTAACAGGTTACTTTCGTGCATGATTAGTAGGTCTTTAGGGTTTTTCAAACTTTGCTGTGGAATGATTCATGATAAATAGTCTTTGAACTGACACTTATTAATCACCTTTTGGCTGATGTCTTGATTGTGGTGGTGTATTTTACGTCTTATGTTATTATTATTGATGTGATTATGTTTAGTTAAATCAGCAAGGAGTGTAAATCCTTTTTCAAATATGTAATTTATTCCTCTTCATTAATTGGTTTATCAAACAATACAAAGCCTACTAATTACTACCATTCAAAATGGATCTCTTTATCTTAAGAAGTAACTGATTTTGTAGGATTTAATATTTTTGTTATTATTTGCTTCGCTTTGCCAAAATGATTTCCACTGATTTCAACACTAATCTTTATCACGTTTGATTATATATGACCTTTCTGTTATTTAATAAACATATTTAATTTTAAACATGAGAAAAGTGGAACCTCTCTTAATCACCCATAATAAGAAATTTCTTATTTCTTTTAGTGAAATGTTCTAAATCTTTTTCTCCGACCGAAGATCAAATGACATATCTGAGTTTTGTCACATGCACCATCATTCATATTGGAGAGTTACCACATATGCCATTATAAACAAATAGAAGAGAAAAACAAAAGAAACATCATGTTCCATGTCAGCATACACGATGCCTAAACAAGTCCATTTCTGACAGCTTCGGTAGGTGTCAGCAAGAACTTCGCCCTCCACTTTATCATTTTGCAAGTCTTATCATTGTAACCATTTCCCACGGACTAGATCCTGGCCCCATAGACATCAGTCCTTATTTTTGTCTCCACTCACACACTGCAGGTGCTGGGTCCCAGGGGACCTATTCACACTGTGATACAATCTCGGGCTCTGTTTATTCATCTTATAGCACTGAGTACCAGCATTCCTAGAAGCCACTTCTAAACAGGACATCTAAAAGAATCTTAATTATGCACGATCTACCTGGGGACCCCATAAATATTTCTCATTGAAGACAAGCTAATATACCTCTAGCTGAACTTCTCCTTAGCAGTGACTTCAAAATGCCCTTGGCCACTCACCATGAGGTTAATGGTGGTGGAGAAGTCAAATTGGAAAGAGACGGTGGTCTTAACCATTTGAACTTTTAATATCTTAATAGCTCACGTTTTACAAGAACATATGACCAGGTGAACACATTAGAAATGGGGTAACGAAAATGAGGGGCCTGAAATTTGACGGTAAATCCCCCTCTGAGAAGACTAACCATATATTTCAGCCACTGGAACCAAAGGGCACATCTAGAGTTCAAGTTCAGGACATGGTGAATTGTGGAAAGCCTTCATCAACATCAATTCCACTTTCTGGCATATTTACAGTAAAATACTACAAGCTGTTTCAAATTTTCAGATATGGAAAATTAACTTTATTTTTTTAGATTGTTAGAAAATTACGTATCAACTATGTAATTGTTCCTTATTCAAATTCAAGGAAGGAACTTAATTGGTTTTCTTAGAATTACATGTCTTATCCCATTTAATTGTTCTTAAATATTTTAATGAGAAAAAATTAATTTTACCCGTCAAAATGAAAGAAATCACTCGATAATTGAATTTCTGGTCTTTGGATCGTACTACATAGCCTGAAGTACGGCGTGCTGATTTATTTTATGTGAGTGAAAATCTCAGTGGAGTTTAGCCTTGAATGACACCATCTGTTGTATTACTGAAATATAAGCGTCGTCTACTCTAGAATTAACTTTGTTTTGAAAATAGTCCGAACAGTATATTGTTTTAGTATCTGTTGGTACTTCAGACCTATTTTATCATCTCCCCCCTTTTTCAGATTTAATAATCAACCAAGCAACATACATTATACTTAACTAAAGAGAAATGTGCTTTTCCTATTTGCTAATCTCTTCCTGTCTCCTGTCCTGTCAGCCATACCAGTCATTGCTCCTCCGCAAAGTCAGACAACCCCTTTGAACAGCCTCTTTACTACCCCTATTACATAAACACCAACGTGTGTGCTTGGGCTTCTGTAAGATATAATGCCTTAAGGTATTTCTATGAGATTCAGAGAATCACAATATTGTGTATAGTAATTTCATTGGTGGAAGAACCAATTTTCAACGAAAACATTTATACTTCACTGACTCTGGGCCATGCCAGGATGAGAGTTCTTTCACAGAAGGAGAAAGGAGGGATTACGAATGTGCTTAGGAGGAGATATCTGAATCCCAACCCACCCCCTGCCCCCTTCCACCCCACCCGCCGCCGATTTATTTTAGGTTAAGGCAATAGGGCTCAAGCTCACATGAAGAATAAGTATTTCTACAGTTCAGTTTACACCCAGGCCCTCAAAGAAAAAATAACTCAGTAACAAACCACTTTACAAGCACAAGATGGGAAAGATCTGCCTTCAACCTAAGTTGGCAAAAGAGGTAGGGTTTTTAATTAAAAACGAAACAAAACAAAAGTCAATACGAGCTAATGTTGGGATGCAGCTATCAGAAAAAACTATTTTCATCCAAGGCGTTATTGGAGAAACAGGATTAGAGTAGAGAATTAGCAGTCTCACTGTGCCATGGGTAGCTTATTCTATTTTTGAAGCACAGAGTGCAGCCTTGAGACGTGGACACTGTGGAAGGAGTCCAGAGGAAGGCAGGATGATGAATGACTGAGATATACTTTCTGTCTCCAAATATGTGCAAGGTTATTATGGGAAAAAGATATTTGGACTTTTTTTTTTTTCCCCCATTATGATCTCAGACAGCAGAACACACACCAAACAGTGGAAGGTAGGGGAGATATATCTGCGGTGAATATGAAGAGCTCTCCACCTATTCAAAGAGAGATCAAGAATCTAGTCAAGAATTACACTTCTCCTCTTAGGTGTGTGTTCAAGGCACAGGGTAGGGGCCCTGCACTGGGGGCTTGCGGAGGGCGCATCACACTAAAGGAGATTGAAATACCTTCCCACCTGCAGAAATCAGGTTTTTTCTTGTTTGTTTCAGATAGCTAAAGTGCCTCACTTTAAACATAAAATCTTGAAACAAACATAATAAAAATCTTAATATGTATTAAGCAAATCCCCATTTATTATTTCTTAGAACTAAAACATGAAGCATAACAGAAAACAATTTAATAGAACCCAGTAGCCTATTACGCAGCTTAAACAAAGTTGTCATCAATGCTTATGGTTTAAGGAATAAAACCATGACGTTCCTCAAAGTCTAGCCTACTGTCTCCTCCTTTTCCCAGAGATGCCTCACTATCCCGGTGTGTATGGTTCTTCTTCTGATGCACTAGACACTTACGTAATCGTCACAAGGCAACTCTTAATAGAAGGCACTAGTGATCTACACATAAGTCACTAATCTTCCATTAATGAGGCTGAGAGGTAAGCATCATTGTTGAATGTCATCAAACCCTTCTATCATAATGAATAGCATTACTGCAATTCAAAAGTGTGGCGCTTCTCTCTCAGACTGTACTATTTCTGTGCTATTCTATTTTGACATGTTGTAAACAAATTATCATTTATGCCACAAAACTACTTAAGTAATTAATTACCAGGAGATAAAAGTGATTTGTTATTCTTAAATGAGAACATGTCGAAAATGTATATAATATTTTATATCTATCATAAAGACACACACAATACCTGTCAGAGGAGTTTATAAGTATGATCAAACAAGAATGATTACATACCTTGAATAACAATAAGAATGCATTTAAAGTTTTAGATCTTAGCATTTGTCTCAGGGACTGGATTGTAAGGCCTTCAAGGAACAGCATGATAAGAACATGTACTAAGTTTTCTAGGGAAGTAAGATCCATTTAGAAAATCGCATCTTCTATGTATTTGCTACTCCGTGGGATCTCACGTCTTATGCGTCAGTTGGAAACTTGTTAGAAATTCGGAATCTCAGGTCCCCCCAGACCTACAGGATTAGATCTGCTTCTTAACAATCCTCAGTGATTCACGCACACTTCAAGTTTTGAAAAGCGCAGCTCTGTGTTACCACTTGTATTGTAATGAATGTAAGGCTGTGCGACAGTCCAAATGTTTGTGCCCCCCCCCAAATTCGCATGTTAAAACCTAAGCCCCGATGTCATGGAGTCGCGAGGTGGGGTCTTTAGGAGGTGATGAGGTCCTGAGAATGGAGTCGTCATGAATGGGATTAGTGCCCGGATGAAAGAGACCCCAAAGAGCTCTCTCCCCCTTCACCCTGTGAGGACACAGGGAGGTGACAGTGTCTGTGAACCAGAAAGTGAGCCCTCACTACACATTGGATCTGTAGGTGCCCTGATCCTGGACTTCCCAACCTCCAGAACTGTGAGAAATAAATGTCTGCTCTGCATAAGCCAGTCTTTCATTCTTCTTATGATTAAGATTAGAAGTATTTAGATACTGTATAGAAGAGGCCTACTGTATAGAACAGGGAACTATATTCAATATCTTGTAATAACCTATAATGAAAAAGAATCTGAAAAAAGAATATGTATATATACATATATATGTATAACTCAATCACTTTGCTGTACACCTGAACCGAACACATTGTAAATCAACTACACTTCCATTAAAAAAGAAAAAACAAAAAATACTAGTCTAAAAAAAAGCTTAGATGTATTTAGTATTTACCTTTAGTCATATATATAAATATTATTCAAAGAGAAAATCTATAGTATGTTTTGCATAGATATAACGTTTTGTTTTTACTTAGCTGTTATTTGCAAGTTGAAATACTTATGTTAATGTTGCTACTATAGTAAGAGTCAAAGTAAAAAAATTATAATATTTAAGTGGAATGTGCCTTAGTGCTGATAACCAGGTTAGTTTTAGCAAAATTTAAACTGAGAAATGGCATGCGGCAGAAAGAAAAACACTTGTACGATCCAGTAAATGGCATCTCACAAATGCCAAATTATGTAGATTGTAGAAAATGTTCCTGTAGGACATTTTGATATAGCAAATTTCAATTATTCTAATTTAATTGTCTTGATTTTTATAAAGGGATACGTGTCTATTGGAACTGCATAAACAGATTTTCAGTAAATCTGAAAATAAATTATAAAATTTAAAATTGTACTAGAAACTGCATTCTCTAGAACCACAGGAGAAAGACTCATTTTATCAAGTGCAAGCTTCCCCATGTTTGGAGATATACACCTATTTCTTATTTCCTAAAACTTTTGATTTAGTATATGCTTTCTCTAAAGCCTGCACGTAGCATTACTATCTCAGAGTAAATATACCAAAAAATAATAATAATCATACTCATAATAGAGACCACATTCTTGTAGAAGTAATATACTTTAAAAAGTATGTGCTGACCAAGACCCAAATTCCAGTAAAAAAAAAAAATCTTTATGTCAATATATTTCTATTGCAATGCTGATGACTAAATGGACAAGAAACAAAAGCAAACAAAAATAAGTTCACAGAAATGGAAATTATCATCATGAAACAAAGCAAGACTGTGTGTGTGTGTCTCAAGAATGGCCTGGTAGAGAGTGCTTCTAACTGACCCATTCAGGATGGAATTATCAGGAACTCATGACCCACCTGCCAGACTCAATTATGACCAACTACAGAGATTAACTGATCATTAGGCCATTCCCAGGGATACTCGTATGTTGTCAGAATTTTATAAACTCTCATACCAATTTATACATTAATCATTTGTGAGTTTAGTTAATATGAGTTGAAACTTTCCCCTGCCCTAACCACCTCTTGAGATATGAATGGATTTTTCTCTGGACTCTATTTGGCACAGACCTTGAAAAGTCACATACTACACATCGATGAAACGTAGTGGAGGGTCTTTGATGCCTCAAGTAACCACTTTATCGCAAAGAAAAAGCTGCAGGGCCACATACCTCTCTGTCCACCCCGACCTGTGCTCTATCGTTTGCTTCTCCCTACAAGCTAGTCAGAGGTTCATCAATCACAGCCTTTTCCCTCCTTCCACACCCACAGGCTGATTCCACAGAAAGGTGTGCTGGGAAGCACAGGCTTTGAAGCAAGGCACTGGGCTCTCCACCCACTAGGCTGGAACTTGCAAGCCTCGTTTTTCTCATGGGGCTTCCATGGTGATTCAACAAAACAGCTACGAGTCTCAGCAAGTCAATGCCCCATGTGGGGAAGACCCTCAAGGAAGGCGGTTTCCTTGGTTTCTGTGCATTTCAGAACAGGCTCCAGGCTGAGGGTCACCCCGAGCGTGCTGCGGTGCACCCAGGGAGGCTCCACTCAGAGAGCACGTCCCAAGGGCTGGGCGCTCTCCTTTCTACTGCAATGTTCCTTCTTCCGTTTCATCTCCTTACTCTTCCCTCTTTGCTTTGCTACAAATAACTTACTCCCACTTAGAATTTACTACCGTTTCATAGAACAGACGGTCCCGACTTAGGACGGTTCAGCTTAAGGACTTTTCCACTTTACGCTGATGTGAAAGCAATACACATTTCGCAGGAACCATACTTCGTATTCTGAATTGTGATCTTTTCCTGGGCTAGTGATGGTGGGTGGCGGCAGCCGCAGCTCCCAGTCAGCCCAGAGATCACCAGGGTGAACAACCAACACACTCACAACCACTCTGGACCCAGACAACTGTGTTGCTTTCCGCGTTCACGACACTAGGTCAACTAATGAATATATAAAACAGGTTTTGTGCTGGATGATTCTGCCTAGCTGTAGGCTGATGTGAGTCCTAGGCACGTTGGTGGAGCCTGGGCTGAGCCGTGGGCAGGGTAGGTGCATTAAATGCATCTTGGACTTAAGGTATTTTCAGTCTACTCTGGGTTTATCAGGACGTAACCCCATCATAAGCCGAGGAAGGTCTGTATTTCAGGTTCCTCCTCAAACAAGGTAGTTCAGTTCTAAACGACACCAAGCACGGCTTCTCAATTCTGTGCCTCTTCTATGACAGAAAAATGCTCTTTATGAGGGAGGGACTGTATTGCCTCTGTACAGATCTTCTTTGGGATAATAATATATAAATTTACTACCTATGTTCAGAATATCTGGCTCAGTGATTCATAATATTAAAAAAAAACACTACTATTAATACCCATATTGGACAGTAGCAAAAACGTACCACTTTGGACCTGAGCACTTCTGACAATATTATTATTCTCAGTTTTCAACCCAAATATCTGATAATGTCAGACATTATTTCATGTAATACTTTTCTCAGTCACATTTTAATAATAATCATTATGCTAATTAATATATGGATTCTTGTTCACCAAAATCTTGTAAAATTTCTTCATTAATTAACTATCATGAATTAAAAAAAGAGTAGAGGGCTTCCCTGGTGGCGCAGTGGTTGAGAGTCCGCCTGCCGATGCAGGGGACACGGGTTCGTGCCCCGGTTCGGGAAGATCCCACATGCCGCGGAGCGGCTGGGCCCGTGAGCCATGGCCGCTGAGCCCGCGCGTCCGGAGCCTGTGCTCTGCAACGGGAGAGGCCACAACAGTGAGAGGCCCGTGTACGGCAAAAAAAAAAAAAAAAAAAAGAGTAGAACACATTTTTCAGAAAATCTATTTTCTTAATATTCTTACACATTAAACTTGAACCAATTTATTGAATATAATCTTAACGGTTCAGCATATATAATTCAAATGTAAACGGGAAAAAAAACCCCAAACTGTCCTTCAACCATTTCAAACCAGACATTTTTAAAGTCGCATGGTGATTTTGAACATCAGCCCTCCATAATTAACTATTATTAAATTGAACTAATACATCAATAACTTTATTTTTTATGCAAACAGAACTTATTTTTTTGGTAAATAAAATCTTGAGAAAGGCATAAGAACTCCACACCAAACGTTAACTTGAAGTCATACTTTTAAAATAAGATTTAACTATGCTGATAACATCTAACCAATGAAGCTTTAATTTCATATGCATACAAATGTAATAGATATTTACTTTTCTTAGCAATTTTTGTCTCCTAGACAGAATATCTCTTTATTATTATTATTATTTTGGTCTGGGAAGAAAATCAAAGGCTTCTTCTTTAATAATCCTATTGTAGCCTAATGGAATTTATTCTGTTTTTATTTATTTAAAGGTAGAAATGCAATGCAATTTTGTTCAAAGTGAATTAGCAGGATGTAAGCTTTAATAGGTATTAAATATGAACATATAGCTCTCCTAGTGCAAATATTTGTAGTTTTGCTTGAAATCTATTAGATACTATTTATTGTCACGGCTTCTTTGATTGTCTTCACATTAAGAGCCCATTCCTGCTTCATTTGCTTACATGACTATCCAGTCATTTATTTAAATGAAGTAGGCATTTCTTAGGTGCTAGGAATACAAAAAATAAACAAAAGAAAGAAAACACACAATTTATGCCTTTACAATCTTAGTCACTGAGAACTCAGGTTATTTTAATGCACTTCCAAGGAATTATTCTCGAACACATTTAAATGTACAGAAAAATGAATTTTTGAACTCCTGTGAGTAGAGTGAGATACTAGGCATGAGGAATGCGGGGAAGATGCAAAGAAAATTTAAAATCTCCTGCACAGAGGGTCTTTTGAGCAGCTTCCAGAGAGATAAATACACGCTCAGTCCCTCACTTTCCTGGAATCAAGCCAGTCTAACCTCCTTGAGTGACGGTTCCCTCATCTGTAGAATGGTAACAACAGTAAACTCTCAACTGTCCACCCAGAATTACTGTCTAAGAACCAAGATATAGTTTATGTAGACTATAAAATATTGTCTAAATGGGTTATTTTCATTAACAGAATTTTGCTACTATCACCACTTCCCACCAGTAGCCCAACAAATCCCATTGTCCTTTTTCTGTTAAATTAAAAAACTAAAAATAGAACTACCATATGATCCAGCAATCCTACTCCTGGGTATTTATCTGGAGAAAACTCTAGTTCAAAAAGACACATGCACCCCTATGTTCACAGCAGCGCTATTCACAACAGCCAAGACATGGAAGCAGCCTAAGTGCCCACTGGCAGATGAATGGATAAAGAAGTATTGGTACATGTACACAATGGAATATTCCTCAGCCATAAAAAGAATGAAATAATACCATTTGCAGCAACACTGATGGACCTAGAGATGATCATACTAAGTGAAGTAAGTCAGACAGAAAAAGACAAATATCATATGCTATTGCTTGTATGCGGAATCTAAAAAAAAATGATACAAATGGACTTATTTACAAAACAGAAATAGAGTCACAGATGTAGAAAACAAACTTATGGTTACCGGGGTGGGAGGCAAGGCAGGGGAGCGGTAAATTGGGAGATTGGAATTGACATGTACGCACTACTATAAAAAATAGACAAGTAATAAGGACCTGCTGTATAGCGCAGGGAACTCTACTCAATACTCTGTAATGACCTCTATGAGAAAAGAATCTTAAAAAGAGGGGATATATGCATATGCACAGCTGATTCACTTTGCTGTACAGCAGAAAGTAACACAACACTCTAAATGAACTAGACTACAATAAACTTTAAACAAAACTCCTCTTTGAGCTTAGTCTTCCAGATTATACACTTTCTTCTCCAAAGCAGGATGGAACCCAGACAAAGAACTTGAGTTAGTTTGTACAGTTCTCAGCTGAATCATCTGAAAGGTATGACTGGGGGGTAGCCTTCCATCTAGGTGTCACAATTATAGCTGGCCTTGGACACTGCTGCCTTTTCAGAAAGAATTGGCTAAGAATAGAAGCTGCAGACACTTTGGCAGGAACTCAAGGGTTATATTTTTAAGTGATAAGGTCTTTCATTATCCCTCAGGTCTCATTTTAAGGCAAAGGCAGCATTTCTTCTTACGAATCAGACAAGACTTACTCACCACAATGTCAGGCTCTTTCAAGAATGAGTGATTCGTGTCTTTCTCATCAGAGATGAGGGCATTTAAGGGACCCAATTTTCTTATCAATGAAGGTGAAAGGCTTGCCGAGTGAGAATGAGGTAATGAGATCTACTCCAGTGCTCAAGCCTTTCGTCCATGGCATACTTGCTGGAATAATCATCAAATCCACCCAGAGCATCACAGAACCCCATGATCGGAGTTCACTGTACACGGTTCTTTTGTTTAGCTGTTGTAGAGCACATCTTACGAGTTGGTGGGGCAAATGTATATTCCCTTTTTTTTTTTTTTTGGGGACGCGGGCCTCTCACTGTTGTGGCCTCTCCTGCTGCAGAGCACAGGCTCCGGACGCGCAGGCTCAGCGGCCATGGCTCAAGGGCCCAGCCGCTCTGCGGCATGTGGGATCTTCGCAGACCAGGGCACGAACCTGTGTCCCCTGCATCGGCAGGCGGACTCTCAACCACTGCGCCGCCAGGGAAGCCCTGTATTCCCTCTTTGAGGGGCTGACAGAGAGTAGTTTCAGGAGGCATTAAGGTCATTCATTCCGGCGTTACAACATCAAAGGATGACTGTCTGTCAGAAAGGATGATTATCTATCAGGAAAAAAGTGATCTGTGGTTGGCGAGCACTTCTAGTGTGATGAAGTTGATGATTCAAGTGTGGTTCCAAATCAGACGGAGAAGCAACTGTAACCTCTCAGACAGGGAACTGGTGAGAGGCTATCACTTACAAGCAACTGAGCTTGGCCTCCGCCCCAGAACTGGCCACCACTCCGTCCGGGGCGAGGGCTGCCTCTATCTCACCAGGCAAAACCCAGTCCTGACAGTAGCATGTGCCTCTGGTTGCTGCTCCAAAAAACTGGGGGAGCTGCAGCCCATCTTTTCTCAAAGGAGACAGGAAAAAGTCCTTGTATTTTTCCCTCTTAGATGACATCTACCTCTACCAAAGTGTTACATGAAGACATGCCCTCTTCATAAACAGTACTGAAAAACAGTGAACACAAGCCCTGTTCTCCTACGGGCACATAACATGCTCTATTCATTCACTCGTTCATACATTTACTTCCAGAACATTTACTGAGTGCCTTATACACGCTAGTTAGCGTTCTACGATGAACTCTTTCTGGGGGAGACAGACAACTCCCAAGATAAATAGGAAAACTACATGGTATATTAGGTTGTGATATGGAGGTCGGAGAAAGCATAAGCAGGGAAGAAGGGGAGATAATGCCCTCCTAAGTGGAGAAATACGACTCAAAGCAAATCACCCCACATTTACATACACTTTTTTTTTTTTTTTTGATGTGCACCATTTTTAAAGTCTTTAGTGAATTTGTTACAAAATTGCTTCTGTCTCATGTTTTGGTTTTTTGGCCCTAAGGCATGTGGGATCTTAGCTCCCCGACCAGGGATCGAACCCACACACGCTGCTCTGGAAGGCAAAGTCCCAACCACTGGACCGCCAGGGAAGTCCAACATACATTTTAATTTTTGAGTCTACTGTGGAGACTAGACTGTTTGTCATTGACCAAATGGTCTGAATATTGTGTTTTTTTAATGCTCTACTTCTTCCAGAGTCAGCATCCTTCCCGTCCTTTGCCTCTACGCTCAGCTATTTATTTTGTACGCGCTGTGACATGCCACGCTTTTCACCCACTGTCATCCTGGCCTCCAGATGAATGAGATGCCAGGGTTCTGCGGCCCAAGCACGTCGAAGGCTGTTTCAAAGGCTGAGACAAAGGCTAATAAACAGCATTCAAACCCAGCCAGAGCATCATTTGTAAATGTCTCCATTCATTGCGCGCTCAGGTTTATCCTGTCACAACGCACACCAGGATATTTGTTGTTGCTCTGAGAAAGGCATAATCAATGACAAACAAGCAATTTCTTGCTGAACCTACCATATGGTTGGCTTTCTACTTGCCACGCCATGTACTGCCTTGACTGATACATCTTTTTCATGAAGTTATCCATCTTCCAACCTTTAAGTCTTACAAGCATGAGTAACCACACAGGGTCTGCTGTGCTCAGCCCCTCTGGTGACATAAAACTGATGGACACCCTCCTCCTTGGTACCCCGGAAATGGAGCCGCAGCTACAGGGTACCACCATCACCACATTTTTCTACTGAGTCACTTTCTCACACGAGCAAGATGCTCAAATCACTTTCTCTTTAGCGGAAACAAGAAAAAAATAGCTCAAATAATCAACAAAACAATTTAAAAAGCAGAGAACAAGGAAAAGCCACTCTTTTTACAAGAGAATGTAGAGCTCATCATGTTAGATGGAAATATATGTATACGGAAATTTGTGTTCTTAGATGAGAAAATACCAAGGCAGCTTGCTTATAGCTTCTGAATAATCTCCAGGTGAGTCGAGGCATGAAAGGCAGAGTAAGTGTATCTGTTAACATGTGAGTTAACTGCTGTAAATGGATAGGGAGCGCAGAGG
Organism: Delphinus delphis; assembly: GCF_949987515.2. NCBI lineage: Eukaryota > Metazoa > Chordata > Mammalia > Artiodactyla > Delphinidae > Delphinus > Delphinus delphis. The sequence goes on from NC_082703.1 coordinate 27,408,833, forward strand.
TACCGCAGAACTGCCTGGTAGGAAGATGCCTCGTTTTTCATTCCTTTCCAGCTTTAGAATCTGAAACTAAGGACGTGGCATTTTAATGGCTGCTGAAATATAATATTCATGACCCGCAGAAGCACAGAAACGTGGAGAATATGTCTGGCCTCACGTCCGTTTCTGCTTCTGATTATCTTTCTTTGTTATTGCTAATGATGATGTATTCATCCAGCAGAAGACTTAGTGTTACTCATTCATGGGTCTCAGAGGGCTCAGTGGGGAAAACCATAGTGTTTGCACCCTAAATTATTTGTTACCTGGAATGTCTTAGGAATTTAATATCCCTACTTAGTCTAATATTCCGGTGTGTACAAACTGCATATCCCATACCTGAATTGGAGATATTCAAAATAATGTCAATAAAATAAAAGGCACTGCTTATGAAAAATAATCGTACTTTTGCTTACGTACTGAAAAGACTAAGACCGACATCGTATCATCACCATTGTAAACATGTACAAACACATATGTCCCTTTAGGACAATTACTTGAGAAAGTTCTGATCCTGTTACTTCGAAGTCATCTCCCGCTGACACTGGGATGTAATTCATCTTCCTCAACTCAATACAGCTCTTCTAATAAGTAATAAACTACTGACATCAATTTGTATTTTGTCTTTGCCACAGGTCACCACTTCTGACCCTAAAACTGTGTGTGTAAGGACAGATTCAACTTGTTTTTTTCCTAAATTCATGTCACTGTAGGTTATAATAAAAAGGAAAATCTAGACTTCCGGGAAGATGGCGGAAGAGTAAGACACGGAGGTCATCTTCCTCCCCACAGATACACCAGAAATACACCTACACGTGGCACAACTCCTACAGAACACCTACTGAACGCTGGCAGAAGACCTCAGACCTCCCAAAAGGCAAGAAACTCCCCATGTACCTGGGTAGGCAAAAAGAAAAAAGAATAAACAGAGACAAAAAGATAGGGACGGTACCTGCACCAGTGGGAGGGAGCCGTGAAGGAGGAAAGCTGTCCACACACTAGGAGCCCCTTCGCGGGCGGAGACTGCTGGTGGCGGAGCGCGGGAGCTTCGGAGCCGCGGAGGAGAGCACAGCAACAGGGGTGCGGAGGGCAAAGCGGGGAGATTCCCGCACAGAGGATCAGTGCCGACCGGCACTCACCAGTCCGAGAGGCTTGTCTGCTCGCCCGCCGGGGCGTGCGGGGCTGGGAGCTGAGGCTCGGGCTTCGGTCGGAGCGCAGGGAGAGGACTGGGGTTGGCGGCGTGAACACAGCCTGCAGGGGGTTTAGTGCGCCACGGCTGGCCGGGAGGGAGTCCGGGGAAAAGTCTGGACCTGCCGAAGAGGCAAGAGACTTTTTCTTCCCTCTTTGTTTCCTGGTGCGCGAGAAGAGGGGATTAAGAGCGCTGCTTAAAGGAGCTCCAGAGACGGGCGCGAGCCGTGGCTAACAGCGCAGACCCCAGAGACGGGCATGAGACGCTAAGGCTGCTGCTGCCGCCACCAAGAAGCCTGGGTGCGAGCACAGGTCACTCTCCACACCCCCTTGCGGGGAGGCTGTGCAGCCCGCCACTGCCAGGGCCCCGGGATCCAGGGACAACTTCCCCGGGAGAACGCACGGCGCGCCTCAGGCTGGCGCAACGTTATGCCGGCCTCTGCCGCCGCAGGCCCGCCCCGCACTCCCTGCCCCTCCCTCCCTCCCCCTGGCCTGAGTGAGCCAGAGCCCCCGAAGCAGCGGCTCCTTTAACCCCGTCCTGTCTGAGCAAAGAACAGACGCCCTCCGGCGACCTACACACAGAGGCGGGGCCAAATCCAAAGCTGAGCCCCGGGAGCTGTGAGAACAAAGAAGAGAAAGGGAAATCTCTCCCAGCAGCCTCAGGAGCAGCGGATTAAATCTCCACCATCAACTTGATGTACCTGCATCTGTGGAATACCTGAATAGACAACGAGTCATCCCAAATTGAGGAGGTGCACTTTGAGAGCAAGATCTATGATTTTTTCCCCCTTTTCCTCTTTTTGTGACGGTGTATGTGTATGCTTCTGTGTGAGATTTTGTCAGTATAGCTTTGCTTCCACCATTTGACCCAGGGTTCTATCCGTCCATTGTTTTGTTTTTTTCTCTTAATATATTTTTTATTTTAATAACTTTATTATATTTTATCTTACTTTATTATATTTTATTTTATCTTCTTTCTTTTTTCCTTCTTTCCCTCCTTCCTTCCTTCCTCCCTCCCTCCTTCCCTCCTTTCTTGCTTTCTTTCTTTCTACTTCTACTAATTCTTTCTTTCTACGTTTTCTCCCTTTTCTTCTGAGCCGTGTGGATGAAAGGCTCTTGGTGCTGCAGCCAGGAGTTAGTGCTGTGCCTCTGAGGTGGGAGAGCCAACTTCAGGACACTGGTCCACAAGAGGCCTCCCAGCTGCACATAATATCAAACGGTGAAAATCTCCCAGAGATCTCCATCTCAACGCCAGCACCCAGCTTCACTCAACGACCAGCAAGCTACAGTGCTGGACATTGTATGCCAAACAACTAGCAAGACAGGAACACAACACCACCCATTAGCAGAGAGGCTGCCCCAAATCGTAATAAGGCCACAGACACCCCAAAACACACCACCAGACGTGGACCTGCCCACCAGAAAGACAAGATCCAGCCTCATCCACCAGAACACAGGCACTAGTCCCCTCCACCAGGAAGCCTACACAACCCACTGAACCAACCTTAGCCACTGGGGACAGACACAAAAAACAACAGGAACTACGAACCTTCAGCCTGCAAAAAGAAGACCCCAAATACAGTAAGATAAGCAAAATGAGAAGACAGAAAAACATACAGCAGATGAAGGAGCAAGATAAAAACCCAACAGACCTAACAAATGAAGAGGAAATAGGCAGTCTACCTGAAAAATAATTCAGAATAATGATAGTAAAGATGATCCAAAATCTTGGAAATAGAATAGACAAAATGCAAGGAACAGTTAACAAGGACCTAGAAGAACTAAAGATGAAACGAACAATGATGAACAACACAATAAATGAAATGAAAAATACTCTAGATGGGATCAATAGCAGAATAACTGAGGCAGAAGAACGGATAAGTGACCTGGAAGATAAAATAGTGGAAATAACTAATGCAGAGCAGAATAAAGAAAAAAGAATGAAAAGAACTAAGGACAGTCTCAGAGACCTGTGGGACAACATTAAACGCACCAACATTCGAATTATAGGGGTTCCAGAAGAAGAAGAGAAAAAGAAAGGGACTGAAAAAATATTTGAAGAGATTATAGTTGAAAACTTCCCTAATATGGGAAAGGAAATAGTTAATCAAGTCCAGGAAGCACAGAGAGTCCCATACAGGATAAATCCAAGGAGAAATACGCCAAGACACTATTAATCAAACTGTCAAAAATTAAATACAAAGAAAGCATATTGAAAGCAGCAAGGGAAAAACAACAAATAACACACAAGGGAATCCCCATAAGGTTAACAGCTGATCATTCAGCAGAAACTCTGCAAGCCAGAAGGGAGTGGCAGGACATATTGAAAGTGTTGAAGGAGAAAAACCTGCAACCAAGATTACTCTACCCAGCAAGGATCTCATTCAGATTTGATGGAGAAATTAAAACCTTTACAGACAAGCAAAAGCGGAGAGAGTTCAGCACCACCAAACCAGCTCTACAACAACTGCTAAAGGAACTTCTCTAGGCAAGAAACACAAGAGAAGGAAAAGACCTACAATAACAAACCGAAAACAATTAAGAAAATGGGAATAGGAACATACATATCGATAACTAGCTTAAATGTAAATGGACTAAAGGCTCCCACCAAAAGACACAGATTGGCTGAATGGATACAAAAACAAGACCCATATATTTGCTGTCTACAAGAGACCCACTTCAGACCTAGAGACACATACAGACTGAAAGTAAGGGGATGGAAAAGATATTTCATGCAAATGGAAACCAAAAGAAAGCTGGAGTAGCAATTCTCATATCAGACAAAATAGACTTTAAAATAAAGTCTATTAGAAGAGACAAAGAAGGACACTACATAATGATCAAGGGATCGATCCAAGAAGAAGATATAACAATTGTAAATATTTATGACCCAACAGAGGAGCACCTCAATACATAAGGCAAATACTAACAGCCATAAAAGGGGAAACTGACAATAACACATTCATAGTAGGGGACTTTAACACCCCACTTTCACCAATGGACAGAACATCCAAAATGAAAATAAATAGGGAAACACAAGCTTTAAATGATACATTAAACAAGATGGACTTAATTGATATTTATAGGACATTCCATCCAAAAACAACAGAATACACATTCTTCTCTAGTACTCATGGAACATTCTCCAGGATAGATCATATCTTGGGTCACAAATCAAGCCTTGGTAAATTTAAGAAAATTGAAATTGTATCAAGTATCTTTTCCGACCACAACGCTGTGAGACTAGAAATCAATTACAGGAAAAGATCTGTAAAAATACAAACACATGGAGGCTAAACAATACACTACTTAATAACGAAGTGATCACTGAAGAAATCAAAGAGGAAATAAAAAAATACCTACAAATGACAATGGAGACACAATGACCCAAAATCTATGGGATACAGCAAAAGCAGTTCTAAGAGGGAAGTTTATAGCAATACAATCCTACCTTAAGAAACAGGAAACATCTCGAATAAACAACCTAACCTCGCACCTAAAGCAATTAGAGAAAGAAGAACAAAAAAACCCCAAAGTTAGAAGAAGGAAAGAAATCATAAAAATCAGATCAGAAATAAATGAAAAAGAAATGAAGGAAACGATAGCAAACATCAATAAAACTAAAAGCTGGTTCTTTGAGAAGATAAACAAAATTGATAAACCATTAGCCAGACTCATCAAGAAAAAAAGGGAGAAGACTCAAATCAATAGGATTAGAAATGAAAAAGGAGAAGTAACAACTGACACTGCAGAAATATAAAAGATCATGAGAGATTACTACAAGCAACTCTATGCCAATAAAATGGACAACCTGGAAGAAATGAACAAATTCTTAGAAAGGCACAACCTGCCAAGACTGAATCAGGAAGAAATAGAAAATATGAACACACCAATCAGAAGCACTGAAATTGAAACTGTGATTAAAAATCTTCCAACAAACAAAAGTCCAGGACCAGATGGCTTCACAGGCGAATTCTATCAAACATTTAGAGAAGAGCTAACATCTATACTTCTCAAACTCTTCTAAAATATAGCAGAGGGAGGAACACTCCCAAACTCACTCTACGAGGCCACCATCACCCTGATACCAAAACCAGACAAGGATGTCACAAAGAAAGAAAAGTACAGGCCAATATCACTGATGAACATAGATGCAAAAATCCTCAACAAAATACTAGCAAACAGAATCCAACAGCACGTTAAACGGATCATACACCATGATCAAGTGGGGTTTATTCCAGGAATGCAAGGATTCTTCAATATACGCAAATCAATCAACGTGATACACCATATTAACAAATTGAAGGAGAAAAACCATATGATCATCTCAATAGATGCAGAAAAAGCTTTCGACAAAATTCAACATCCATTTATGATAAAAACCCTGCAGAAAGTAGGCATACAGGGAACTTTCCTCAACATAATAAAGGCCATATATGACAAACCCACAGCCAACATCATCCTCAATGGTGAAAAACTGAAACCATTTCCACTAAGATCAGGAACAAGACAAGGTTGCCCACTCTCACCACTCTTATTCAACATAGTTTTGGAAGTTTTACCCACAGGAATCAGAGAAAAAAAGGAAATAAAAGGAATCCAAATTGGAAAAGAAGAAGTAAAGCTGTCACTATTTGCAGATGACATGATACTATACATAGAGAATCCTAAAGATGCTACCAGAAAACTACTAGAGCTAATCAATGAATTTGGTAAAGTAGCAGGATACAAAATTAATGCACAGAAATCTCTGGCATTCCTATACATTAATGATGAAAAATCTGAAAGTGAAATCAAGAAAACACTCCCATTTACAATTGCAACAAAAAGAATAAAATATCTAGGAATAAACCTACCTAAGGAGACAAAAGACCTGTATGCAGAAAATTATAAGACACTGATGAAAGAAATTAAAGATGATACAAATAGATGGAGACATATATCATAATCTTGGATTGGAAGAATCAACATTGTGAAAATGACTCTACTACCCAAAGCAATCTACAGATTCAATGCAATCCCTATCAAACTACCACTTGCATTTTTCACAGAACTAGAACAAAAATTTCACAATTTGTATGGAAACACAAAAGACCCCACATAACCAAAGCAATCTTGAGAACAAAAAACGGAGCTGGAGGAATTAAGCTCCCTGACTTCAGACCATACTACAAAGCTACAGTAATCAAGACAGTATGGTACTGGCACAAAAACAGAAATATAGATCAATGGAACAGGATAGAAAGCCCAGAGATAAACCCACGCGCATATGGACACCTTATCTTTGATAAAGGAGGCAGGAATGTACAGTGGAGAAAGGACAGGCTCTTCAATAAGTGGTGCTGGGAAAACTGTACAGGTACATGTAAAACTATGAGATTAGATCACTCCCTAACACCATACACAAAAATAAGCTCAAAATGGATTAAAGACCTAAATGTAAGGCCAGAAACTATCAAACTCTTAAAGGAAAACATACGCAGGACACTCTATGACATAAATTACAGAAAGATCCTTTTTGACCCACCTCCTACAGAAATGGAAATAAAAACAAAAATAAACAAATGTGACCTAATGAAACTTAAAAGCTTTTGCACAGCAAAGGAAACCATAAACAAAACCAAAAGACAACCCTCAGAATGGGAGAAAATATTTGCAAATGAAGCAACTGATAAAGGATTAATCTCCAAAATTTATAAGTAGCTCATGCAGCTTAATAACAAAAAAACAAACAATCCAATCCAAAAATGTGCAGAAGACCTAAATAGACATTTCTCCAAAGAAGATATACACATTGCCATAAAATACATGAAAGAATGCTCAACATCACTAATCATTAGAGAAATGCAAATCAAAACTACAATGAGATATCATCTCACACCAGTCAGAATGGCCATCATCAAAAAATCTAGAAACCATAAATGCTGGAGAGGGTGTGGAGAAAAGGGAACCCTCTTGCACTGTTGGTGGGAATGTAAATTGATACAGCCACTAGGGAGAACAGTATGGAGGTTCCTTAAAAAACTACAAATAGAACTACCATATGACCCAGCAATCCCACTACTGGGCATATACCCTGAGAAAACCATAATTCAGAAAGAGTCATGTACCAAAATGTTCATTGCAGCTCTATTTACAATAGCCTGGAGATGGAAACAACCTAAGTGTCCATCATTGGATGAATGGATAAAGAAGATGTGGCACATATATGCAATGGAATATTACTCAGCCATAAAAAGAAACGAAATTGAGCTGTTTGTAATGAGGTGGATAGACCTAGAGTCTGTCATACAGAGTGAAGTAAGTCAGAAAGAGAGAGACAAATACCGTATGCTAACACATATATATGGAATTTAAGAAAAAAAAATGTCATGAAGAACCTAGGGGTAAAACAGGAATAAAGACACAGAACTACTAGAGAATGGACTTGAGGATATGGGGAGGGGGAAGGGTAAGCTGTGACAAAGAGAGAGAGAGGCATGGACATACATACACTACCAAACTGAAGGTAGATAGCTAGTGGGGAACAGCCGCATAGCACAGGGAGATGAGCTTGGTGCTTTGTGACCGCCTGGAGGGGTGCGATAGGGAGGGTGGGATGCAGGGAGACGCAAGAGGGAAGAGATATGGGAACATATGTATATATATAACTGATTCATTTTGTTGTAAAGCAGAAACTAACACACCATTGTAAAGCAATTATACTCCAATAAAGATGTTAAAAAAAAAAAAAAAAAAAAAACAGAATACCCTGTGGAATATCTTTGCATCATTTACCCGGTTTCATTAATTCTGGCTGCTGAAGTTAATTTAAATTCACTCTGGTAAAATGAGAGCTCAGTATAAAGTTTTAGCATACTCAGTGACACTTACAAATAGTCATATGTTAGGTGGTAAATAGTAAACAGTCTTGTTTATTGCAAATAATCTTAGCCAATAAATGTTATTTATGCTCCATTTAAGAATAAAGATATTAATCTGGGATCACAGAACGATCTTTTTGTTAATGCTAAAAGCAATTCTGCTTTGATTAGTTGCAAATGCAAATATTACCCAACTTCTTTCTCCTTCTTTGATAGTTGTATAGAAATAAAACTAAAAAAAAAAAAAAAAAAAAAAAAAAAAAGAAAATCTACTGATTGCTATGGATTAGAAGAAGATTAATAAATCTGAAAACTCTTCCATTAAGTAAGGTAAGGGGTTGCATATCATCTAGCTTTGGAGGGAATGTCCTAGAACATTTTATAAATTTCACCATGGAATTATTCCAAGGTTATTCTTAGTTCAACATGAAAGTACAATAAAATCTGGGGTTAAACATAAAAGCCTCTTAAATACTCAGCAAAGTTACCAAAGAGTCCTTGATAAATGATTCATACATTCAGGTGTTTAGAAGTACAGGCATTTGGCCATGGAAATAAGTTTAAAATTCTTTCGAGAAAGGAGATCCAAGAATCATCAGTAACTGATGATCTGTGGTTGGCACTCTGCTTATTCAACTTTCTTTAATCGAGACCTCTAAAATCACGGTTGCCTATCCAGGGATGTGCCAATGAATTCGTACACAGGAAGAAGTTTTGTGTTCTTGGAATTTATCAGTATCAAGTGTTTCACTTTAATAATTCTAACAATAATTTTCATTATACTTATTTACTAACTTAATTTTAAGTTAAAATTTATTTTAATAATGAAAAACTAATGAATAATTTAACAAGATTATTAAAGATGTATTATTATCAAGACGTATTAATATCTGTGAGTCTGTACCTGTGTGTAATATTCTTTTAACCATAAGCTCTTTTGCTAGTTGTTCACAAACATATGCATCTGTATGTGTTATATGTATGTGTCTATTCAATATAGATTCTCTTTAGTTCCTTATAGTGTAGAGAAGAATTATACATTTTACTACTTTTAAAAACTAAAAAAAATGGGGTGCTCATTTTGTGCAATTTGTCAAGGTGACAGAATCGACTTGTGTCTTCAGAATCTTTGTCCATTGTACTTTTTATTCTACCATAAACAACCGTATCAGATCTTAAATATTTTTTCTCCCTGTGTATTATTCTGAATTTGTCTTAACTGTACAATTTCATTAACGACCTTTTTTATTCTCTTGAAGAATGGGCAAAACAAAAGCTGTGAATTTCTGTAAGAACAGAGATATTGACTGAAGGTGTGACTGATTGTTTAATAGAATTTTATGTACTACCTTAGGTAATGAAGGTGATCTTTGCTTGTGGCTTTGAGTATAAGGACGAAAATGTGAATGTGTATTTGCAACTCAAAGTATAAAACTCCTGTGCCCAGATGCACACAGTGAAGCCAAAGTAAATTAAATGCATGACTGAAATTCTAGAAACAAGAAAGGGAGGAAGCAAGAGAGGAAAAAAGTGATTTGCCATGTTTTCTCTCGGATAGACGGACTCCGATGGTAAAATGGAATTGCTCTGCACAGGGACAAATTTTACCTGCAAGGCTTGGAGGAACGTGCTTCTTGGGTTTCCTCCTTGGAAGGACAGAGGTGAGTCCTTGCAGGCTAAGTAGAAGAGAGGGCATCAGGGCACAGAGAAAGGGTGAGTAAGGTGAAGACCAGCGAACATGGCTTGAGGGAACAGTGCAGGTAATGATGCCACACTCCCATCCTCAAGTCCCCCGGTCCCAATCTCCACGACTGAGATTGGCAGAGGGATTGCCAGTAGGGTAATGATGCTGAAGGCACATCTAAAGTAAGAATTTGTTTTCAAATACAGTGATACGTAGTTTGGTAAGTAATAATAGTTAATAGGCATCAAACGTGTAATGAGAGGCAATATGGATTGCTTTATCTCATTCAATCCTCACAACATCCTTAAAAGATAGGTGCTCATCTTCTAACCATTTTATGGATGATAGAAGTGAAGCGTGGGGAGGTGAAGTAGGCTGCCCAAGACCACACAGCTAGTAAGTGATGGAAACACGATTAACCTGGGTACTCATGATGATAGAGACAATGTATTTTTTTCTTGGTACACTAGACTGACTTGTAGAAGTTTACCTTACATGGTGGAGGACCAAGAGGAATTTTGAGTTGCATTAAAGTGACATGGGTAGAAAGAGTGAGAACAGCCTTCTTCTCACCCAATCCCACTGTATTGCTCTTGTAGGGTCTCTGTCTTTCTCTCACACACACACTCCTGTGTATCTTCTAGTTTTTCTACTCCATTCTGCCTCTTCCTCAGTTTTTCTTCCACACTGATTGTCTTAGTGTGTTCAGGCTACTATAACCAAGTAACACAGGCTGGATGGCTTATAAATAAGAGAAATTTATTTCTCACGGTCCTGGAGCCTGGACGTAGTCCACGATCAAGGTGTCTGCAGATGTGGTGTCTAGTGAGGGTCTGCTTCTTGGTTCATAGATGGTGTTTTCTCTCTGTGTCCTCACAGGACACAAGGGGATCAGGGACCTCTGTGGGGTCTCTGTTATCTGGGCACTAATCCCATTTATGAGGGCTCCACCCTCATGACCTCATCACCTCCCAAAGGCCCCATCTCCTAACACCAATACCCTGGCGTATGTGATTCAATGCATGAATGCTGAGGGGTCACAGACATTCAGGCTACAGCACCGATGTCCCCAGGCTGTCCTAGGCAGCTGGTAAAACCCGTTACAGCCCCGTGTTACTGTCCACACTTAAAAACGCTGCCGGCCCATCATCCTCACTCCCTCTAAGCCTGTGCTTCTCACCGGATATGCCAGGCCCTTAATCTATAATCCACAGGATCCGTAATCACCGTCCTTACATTACTTCTCATCATTGGCGCCAGGGACCTTACATCCTAACGGTACTGTACTCCAAGTACAACATGGCCTTTCATGCTACTGCCTTCATAGGTTTTCCCCAGTGTCTCTGTTGATCTCCTGCTCTTTAACAGCTAATTTTACCTCTGAGACATAGCTCAAATTTAACTGCGACTTCCTTTCTGATGGTGAAATTCTACCCCCTCCACACTGCATCCTCCTGTGGTCCAGAATACTTTGTTCTTCCTGTTAACTTTCTGCATTATAACAACTGAATCACATTCCTTTACCTCTTCGAAGCCACATGGTGGGAGGGATCCATTTTCCTGCTCATCTGTCCCTAGCACATGGGGCATGCCTAATCTAAGTTTTCAATTCAATTCAACTTTTTTTTTTTTTTTTTTTTTTTGCGGTACGCAGGCCTCTCACTGTTGAGGTCTCTCCCGTTGCGGAGCACAGGTTCCGGATGCACAGGCTCAGCGGCCATGGCTCACGGGCCCAGCCACTCCACGGCATGTGGGATCTTCCCGGACCGGGGCACGAACCCGTGTCCCCTGCATCGGCAGGCGGACTCTCAACCACTGCGTCACCAGGGAAGCCCTCAATTCAATTTTTTCATCAAAAAGAGCAAAGGAGTAGATTCAGTCGCAAGTAAGCATAGTCTGTCCAGCTGAAGATTTTCTTTGAAGGTGGTTAACTTTGACAGAAGAGAAAAAAATAGACACACAGTGGCCATATTTAGAAATGTGAAATATCAATATTATGTTGCATTAGCAGTTTATGCCAAGTAGCAGCAATAAAATGGCCATTTCTGACTGAGTACGAAATCTATGACCAAGCGCTGCACGCACATAACTCATCGTCAATACTCTGAAACGCAGGGTCTCCCATTTTCATTTTCAGAGAAGGACATGAGGCTTAGCAAGGAGAAGAAATTGCTAGAAGTTGCACTGCTACACATGGAGAAAGCGGAATACGACCAAGGTCCAACCTCAAACTGTGCTCTTGCTATGATGCCACCCACCCCACGTGGCTGTTTAGTTTCCTTCAGTGTCATATTCCAGCTGGTCACATACAAGTAAGTAGCCACCTAAATGCAGACACAAAATTAAAGTCCCTGTAGTACATGCAACAATTAAGATGACAAAAAAAAAAAAAAAAAAATCAAAACCACTGACCAAATCTTCTCTAGTAACTAACACTTGTCAATACCATATTTTCCTGAGTCCTGAATAATAAATGAAACTCTGTAAGAATTAAAGCTCATTAATTTCCCAATAAATAAAAATGTTTTAAATATAAACATGTTTTAGCCATGTTCTATATATATATATATACTTTAAAGTAGTTTAAAATATATACATAAACTACTATACTGAGATATGATTGACATGTAAAAAGATGTACATATTGTACATAAATCAATAAGTTTGGGGATAAGTATACACTTAACATCCAAACCATCATCACCATCAAAGCATAAACATATCCACCACCTCCCAAAGTTTTGTCCTGCCCTCTTTACTTAGCCATGTATTAATGATAAACAGAACGATATTCTTATCTCTAGAATTATCATACATATGGAACAATAGAAAGAAAATTGATGGGAAATATACCAAAATATTATTTCATAAATATGTTGGTATAATAGTAACATTTTGTCTGCTTTTTATTTATCTGTATTTTTCAAATATACACTAATACAGTGTGTATTCTGTGATGAAAATGATTCAATCTGGGGAAAGCATGTGGGCAAACCAAGTTATAGAAATAGTATTAAATTAAGACCTGTCACATTAGTGAGGAATGATCATGAACAAAACATGTTATTCCTGTTGTATACAGTTCATACTGTTGTCTTTTAGGAAACGTGCAGGAAGAAGTTATTGTGAAATATCTGTCTTATGCTTGTTTCCAAATGTATCAATTTATTTGAGACCAGTTTTGTGATATTAGTGTCATTCTCAGTTTCATTATCGTTTTTTAACCGGTGAGGAAGGAAGGGGTGCACACAGCAAGCATTATTATAATGCTTAATAATTAAGCATTATTATGTATTATATAACTCGGAGCCCAAGGTCAGTAGTACAAGAAATGTGTGTTTGATAATCGTACTATAAGTCAATGTATGCGGTGCATCCCTGAAAATGATTTCCACACTAAAATAATTTAAAAACCGTCATAATGAAAATGAAACTTGAGATAAGGAGCTGCAGCTGGGTTGTCCAACTCGGCAGCTATAAAGCCACCTGAGGCTCAGAACCATTTGAGGTGGGGCTTTTCTGAAAGGTGGGACCCAGTAAGTATAAAATGCACAACAGATTTTGACAGATTAGCACAAAATGATATTCATCATTTTATACCGACTATATGTTGAAATGATAATATTCAGAATATATTACATTAAACAAAATATACTCTTTTCTTTAAAAACATCTTTACTTGAGATTGCTTTACAATAGTGTGTTAGTTTCTGCTGTATAACAAGGTGAATCAGCTTTACTTATACATACATCCCCATATGCCCTCGCTCTTGCATCTCCCTCCCACCCTCCCTATCCCACCCCTCTAGGTGGTCGCAAAGCACCGAGCTGATCTCCCTGTGCTATGCAGCTGCTTCCCACTAGCTATCTATTTTACATTTGGTAGTGTATATATGGCCATGCCACTCTCTCACTTTGTCCCAGCTTACCCTTCCCCCTCCCCGTGTCCTCAAGTCTATTCTCTACGTCTGCGTCTTTATTCTTGTCCTGCCCCTAGGTTCACAGGAACCTTTTTTTTTTTTTTTAGATTCCATTTATATGTTAGCATACGGTATTTGTTTTTCTCTTTCTGACTTACTTCACTCTGTATGACAGACTCTAGGTCCATCCACCTCACTACAAATAATTCAATTACCTTTCTTTTTATGGCCAAGTAACATTCCACTGTATATATGTACCACATCTGCTTTATCCATTCATCTGTCGATGGACACTTAGGTTGCTTCCATGTCCTAGCTATTGTAAATAGTGCTGCAATGAACATTTTGGTACATGACTCTTTCTGAATGATGGTTTTCTCAGGGTATATGCCCAGTAGTGGGATTGCTGGGTCACATGATAGTTCTATTTTTAGTTTTTTAAGGAACCTCCATGGTGTTCTCCATAGTGGCTGTATCAATTTACATTCCCACCAACAGTGCAAGAGGGTTCCCTTTTCTCCACACCCTCTCCAGCATTTATTATTTGCAGATTTTTTGATCATGGCCATTCTGACTGGTGTGAGGTGATAAATTTCACCTGTTTCTTTTACTTTTCAATGCGGAGAAAATTTTAAATTTCACACCAGTCTGCATTATATTTCTATCAGATACCACCGACGCAAAGTTTGAAATTTCTCATGAGAACGTGGCTGAAATGGTCGCCTCTTATTATAAAGTACTTATCATTTAGTATTTGCAAGTCACACAGTTAAATTCAATTAAAATCTGGAATTATATAAACTTCTTTTATTAAAATAATTAGGCATTTTTGCTGAAACAAGTGATCTAGAAATTATTTATTCTGAAATAATGAATTAGGTGTTATTTCTGACTATGGAACACAGAGTTCGTTCTGTATTTTTTTGTTTCAACATTTTGAATGATTCTGCTAATAAATGAAATAGAAAAATAGTACATTGGATTTTATACTGGAAGATTCTCAGTGGAAAAGGAACCCAAATTAACATGGGAAACTCAATTACAACTTTAAAATAATATATTAGGACTCAGGATACTGATTAAGACCAAAGAGTTCTCATACGATACAAACACAGTAGTTGGTGTTCTAAATTAAATTTCTCCTTTAAAATAACATAACAATGACATAAATCTAAAAGGTACAAGGTCACCATCTAGCATAAGAGAACAAAAATACCTTGCATATTCATGATTATGTATTGCACTGAGATATTTTTTGTATGGTGCCAGCTTTGGCTATTTTAGAATCTGAACTCATGAGATGACTGGGTTTTCTGCTACTTGTAGTTTCATTAAGGGGAAACATCAAATGTATAACTGCTTTTAAATGTATATCATACTTTTATAAAATCAATTGCACCTGAATTCTGGGGTATTAAATGTGTTTTCATGGTCTATCAAACATTTGCTTTCCTTAAGTGTCTCAGTTACTAAATTGCTTTGATTTAACTTGAAGTTGTCTTAATTTACATATGTAAGCATATACATTTCCAAAAAAGAAGATCCAAAAAAGTGATTGACCTACATTCCAAAATTGCATCGTCCCATCCACACAGGGAAACACATTAAGGTCTTGGAGTCTGAGTGACTTCCAGGTATGCATAGGACACTGACGCATCATCTCTGCTCGGGGTGCATCCTTCTCTGTCAATAAGGCCATTATTCAAGGCATAGATGCATCTCCAGAGTTGTCTATTTTGCTCCCTCCATCTCAGTTCAACACTCCTGCAGCCACAGACTCCTCTGAACTCTTGGAAATGAGGCCAAAAGATGTATCTAAATTACACCATTTACTAACGCTAAGCAAAGATCTTTCTTTGGTATATATCGGAGATCATAATATTTATTAGGCATCTCATTTATATATCCTTGCCAGCACAACATGGAAGGTAAGGTTATAATTTGAAAAGTCTAGACTCGTTTATATTTCTCAATATCTGGCTGCTTTGGGGGAAGGAGACAGAAGAGGAAGTTGTTTGCAAAAACAGACTCTCATTTTACTGAACATGCTCAATGAGAAGGCATGTCTGTAACATCCTGCATCTAAGACTGTTGGGTGAACAGAGATGCTAACCAAATTCAGCACCAACTTTCAAAGACAAAGGGGTTAACACAGGTAATAAAACAAAAATAGTAAACTATCAACTTCATAACTCAAGGATTATTGGGTAGAACGGAATTAAAAACTCATTCTGTATTTTCTTTCTGAAAACTATCTTGAACAAAGAAAAAACATCAATCCATGGTGAGTTTGACATGCTTTGTAATGTGCCTTGTACACATAAAATAATTCTGCTTTCCCTAATTCCCTAAGGGCTAATTCAGCCCTTAGCATTACCCCAAGGTTTCCTTTTCCATCCAGAATCCTTATTGTTGTGGGTTTCCATATGGTAAATTCAGTCTTCGCTGAGAGTAGAATGTAGGTCAGTCTTATAGAAAGCTGCATTATTTATAATAGTGATATAATCACAGATCCATAATCTTTCAATTATTTATTGGTGATTACCATAATGTGCCAATCATTTTTCTGTGGGGTGAGGTACCATACAAAAAGAAGATATATTCTCTTGCCAGGTGTTTATTTTATGAATAACAAATTCCACTAGGTTTGGACTCCTTTTTACCAACTATATTTAAAGGATTAACAGACCCTGAGATGTGAATAATGTATGTGGCAAGCAAATTCTGATTTAAATATATTACTAATTAAATAGATAGCATGTGATACAAGAGTTCTGGAATACCACTTCAAGAGTCACGTGCAAATAGTTTCATAATATCTGCTGATTTATCTGAAATACTTGAATATTATTAAATGATTACAGTTTAATTTCCACTTGAGATATTTTCCTGAAGGAAAACAAACAAAAATTTAAAAAAATGCAAGATTAAGCATCACTACATAACCCTGAGGTCTTTAAAATATTAAGTCTGACAAATCATAATATCTCTCATTCCACTTACGACACGTCAAAATATTAGACACTGACAGGAAATCAACAGGTAGTCTTTAAATTTTAGAAGCGGCAGCTGCTAACTGCCTGTGAATACGGCTGCCAGCAGACAACATTCTGAGGGCAACGTTTACCCAAGCTCCATTTCCATATAAGCAATAAACTTTATATGAGATTTCACATTATTCCAGTCTTCCGTATGAAACATCCACTACAAAAATCATGAAAAGACTGACAATGTCTTTTTCAGAGGCACGCAGAATTTAGCAACTTGACAGTATTGTCCAGAGACTACAGAAATGTTTTCTTTATGGTGGGGTTCGGGTATGAGGCCACTTTTTGCAAAACATACAGTAGACTAAAATACACAGATTTAGACATCTAGAGATGGCCACAGACACACAAAGAAGCAAACATAAGATTAAGACTTTTCTGGCCTACTACCTTTTAACAATTGGATCAAGTTTGGACCCAAGTAAATGGAAGATTATTTTACATTATCCTCGGTATTCTTAAGCATATGAAGTTGAAAAGACAATTAGCATTCCAGGGAGTAGAAACTTTTCAAGTTAAGTGTTCTGCCCAAACTGGAAGCCATCCAAGCTGTTCTCTAAAAATATCAATTTAAACAACTGTTTACTAAAAGAGTGGAAAGAGAATTTTTGTCTGCTGGATTTAGATAATTCCCATGTTCCTAACCAATGTTTCATATTTGAGCTCATGCAGGTATAACCTGAGTAGTGAGATGCTTAAGTTATCAATCCTTTTCTGCATCTTTTGTTTTCTTGCTTTTTCAAGCTCTTCAAGCGCTCATTGAAGGCAATGAACAAACTCTGCACTTTGGGCAACACACTGGGATGTTTTCACTGAGTGATCTTTGAGAACATTAACATCAAAACTACTGTGTTATCATTAGTTTTGTGTAATTTTAATGCCGACACCATTTCACTCCCCTTGCACACATTTTCTTTAAAAATCCACCGATTCTGAGTGAACGCTGCTCTAGTGGTTTTGGTTTTATGTCTGTGTGGGAGACGGCCTGGGGGAGTTTGCCAACTAAAAGCATAAATACACCCTCCATTACTGGAAAGGTCCCACCGTAAGGCTCTTTATAAAACCATGCTGTATGCAGCAAGACTATGAGACTGTGTACCTTTTCCGATAATCAGAATTCTCACTGAATATCACTTCAATAAGTAAACAGGTAGAAGTACAGATAAAAGTACAAACCATGGGCTACACTTTGACACACTGTTTACACTGCAGAAAGTAATGAATAAAGTTTGCTTCACTCTGCTCATTTGAAAGTGAATATTAACACATCTTTTCTTACTTAACTAGGAAAATGACTCTCAAATTTTATATGTTCACCAGATTTTAAATGGCACAATCAGTTTGAGTTAACTGCATGCAAAAGCGCACGGCCAGTCAAATATGTCTTCTACCCTCTTCTGTCGATGACTTCCAAAACCCCATGAGCTGCCTCATGGTACCTACTGTCACTGGAAACTTCCTCTTCCTACACTAGGGTTGAGCTTCTGAAGTAGTGCCAAAGCCCAGCATTCTCTTTTCCCATTCATGTTTTCTAATCCTGTTTATAGTAGAAATACAACAGAAAATGGTATTTTTCCAGATAACTGATGAAAGAAATGAGTTAACAACAATTTGTGTTTGAAAAAAAAAAAATCTTTGCTTACGATTGTTCTTTGAGGGTGATTTATTCATTGCATACCCTTTTATTTAAATCCACAAACCAGATATTGAATTTCTGGCAATAGGTCCTTCATGGTTAACGAAGAAGCTGCCTACTTTTGCATGTGCACAGAGTTAAGGCACAGCGTGAGGATGGGATACACCAGGCATGGGCTAACAACTATGTTCAGATGGGATCTCACCCTTACATTCATGCATTACATATGCTTTGGAAGCCTTAGTTTAAGGTGGAGATAACACCAAATTGATGACACTCTTGGAAAGATTCCTTGAGAAACACCTTCACATCTCTTGACAGTGATTCACCTGACATAGGCACTGAGAAATCACACCTATTGTGACCAAGGCTCTTTGGGGAAGCCCTGGTTGATGGCTTCTGACCGCATCACTCCAACTGTTCCATCTGCCTTTGGATCTCTCTCCTTTCCAATCTGTACTTTATACAGATGAAAAACTAATTTTCCTCAATTTGAGATTTCCTCACATCACTTTTCTCCTCAAAACTCAACATTTCGAGGCCCTCCATAAACTGACACCATTTTATTTCTTTTGACACATCTCCTTCTGATGAGATAAGCATTCTTCTTAATTAAGATCAACGTCCATTGTCTACCAAACCTGCAGGACCATCTGTTTTAGTTCATTCTGTTTCCTTGCTTAAAAATAAGATTCTCTCTCTGCTTTCTGTTTCCAAATCCACCCACTTTGAAAGACCACTTACAATTCTGTCTATAGTTTTTTTTTTTTTTTTTTTTTTGCGGTATGCGGGCCTCTCACTGTTGTGGCCTCTCCCGTTGCGGAGCACAGGCTCTGGACGCGCAGGCTCAGCGGCCATGGCTCACGGGCCCAGCCGCTCCGCGGCATGTGGGATCTTCCCGGACCGGGGCACGAACCCGTGTCCCCTGCATCGGCAGGAGGACTCTCAACCACTTGCTACCAGGGAAGCCCAATTCTGTCTAGTTTTAAAAACCATTCCCAAGTACTCTCACCCTCGTGGTACTTCATATTCTGACTTCTGTAACCAGTGACCCCTTCATCTACAGATTCTTATTTCATTCAGTAACCTGTTGCTTCGTGCATGATTTATAGGCATCGATTTTTACTTCCCTCAGAGCAGATACACTCTAGAGAACACACTTTGCCTTATGTTTCCTTTATACACTTCATGGCACACCTTGCAATGGAAGAGCACTCATCTCCCTGGTGGCACTTAAAGACTTTCCAACAGACACAAAGGAGAACTTTAAGAGAATCAATTTCTATACCTTTCCATAAATGTTCACCCTCAATTTGATTTGCCTGATGCAGTGCTATAATCTGGGTATTCTGCAAATAATTTTTTCGCTACCTTTAAAAAAAATGTGTCCTTTCAAAAAAAAAAAAAATGTGTCCTTTCATTTACAAAAGAAACTTATATCTCTCAGCTACCTTGATGGTACAATGATGGTTCTATATGTGTAGAACAAAGGGCTTAGATAAAAAGGAGTCTAAATCGAGGGGAGCAAATCCTTCTGAAAGTCAGGGGGGTTTCCATTCATCATTTTCAAAAATACTGAAGGAGGACACCACTGGATTGTCAGATGATAGATTGCTGGAGATAATTCTTTCAAGGTAATTTACTATGCAGTGTTTCAAAATATCATTCAATTTATCACAGTTCAGTTCAAAATGATAATACTGGGAAGAAAGTGGAAGAGAAAGAGAGGAATGCAAATAACTAACTAATTAATTAAGCAAGATATAGACAATGATATCAACCAAATGAGCAGTTGGGAACAAGAAGGATACAAGGCAGATGGGAGAACTTACTGAACTTGCATTCAAATAATCATGCAAAAGAAGGATGTGCCCAGTGAGACAGGTACCAACGAATAGACGATCTAGCTGGGTTTTGAATAATCAGTATGTTTTCCACAGTAGAGACAGACTCCAGGATTGATGGAAAGGTAGTTGGATATAGAGCTAATGATCTTTAGAGTTCCACTGGGACATTAGAAGTTGGGCTATTTTCTCTTGGGCCCAAAGCTAAATTCACAGACCACAAGGTAACAGAGATTCATAAAAATAACTTGCCATTTTTTTTTTTTTGCTGGTTTAAAAGCATGTATGCCAGTAAATACAAAGACAGTTTAAAGATCAAGCTTAGAGAATCCATTTCTTGAAATATTTACTTTGATGTCCTATTTTACATTAAAATATTTAATATGTATTTTCATTAATGCTACCATGTAAAACATTTATCAGTCTCTATATATATATCGATATTCTGAAACTCTGAAAAATAGGTTGAAAAAAGGCATTTCCCCAAAGATGATTAAGTTAATATTTTGCAACCTAATATAGTTTTTCATTAAAATATATAATGATGGTCTTTTTTTTCTTGGAGATCTGAAGCGGTATCCACTCTGTGGTTGCCTAGCAACAGAGAGTGTGTTGGCAACAACTAGAATGAGCATATGGAATTGCAGAGTATCTTGTCATGAATATCTTACCTGCTAGTTATCTGTTTTATTCTTATCGATACTCTATGAAAATTTCCATAACGACATATCATTTTAGTAAGATCACTGTTCCCTATTCATAAACCATATAGACTTCAGCCATAAAATTTGTTTAATTTTTCACTGGTCCTTCTGAATACTTTTAAATTCAGTGGGATAAAGGTAGCACCAGCCTTTTCAGAAGAATAAGCATCAAATGGGAAATCACAGTGGCACCCACAACTGGAGAAATGGGCTCAGTTTCAATTATTATATAATTTATCAGTTATCTGGTGGGAAATTATTTCAAATTAAAAAGTCTTCGAGAATTCTGCGTGTTTTATGTTATATGGATATGCCTCTAGCATTTTTATTTTATGATACCTAAAATTGTCATCTATTATATTAATAAACATACTCTCCACGTATCATCTACTGATTAATTAGTTTTATGAAACAGAACTGCATAGGTGAGCATTAAGAAGAACTTACTTATTCAATCATTATTAATTCAGCAAATTTCTATGGACCAACTATGTGTAAATAATCATACTAAGTGAAGTAAGTCAGAAAGAGAAAGACAAATATCATATGATATCACTTATATGTGGAATCTGAAAAAATGATACAAGTGAACTTATTTACAAAACAGAAACAGACTCACAGACATAGAAAACAAACTTATGGTTACCAAAGGGGAAAGGGGGAGGATAAATTAGGAGGTGGGGATTAACAGATACACACACTACCATATACAAAATAGATAATCAACAAGGACCTACTGTAGAGCACAGGGAACTCTACTCAGTATTCTGTAATAACCTATATGGGAAAAGAATCTGAAAAATAATAGGTATAGTGTATGTATAACTGAATCACTTTGCTGTACACCTGAAACTAACAGAACCTTGTAAATCAACTATACTCTAATATAAAATAAAAATTTCAAAAAATAAAATAAAAAATAAAGACAGGTAAAGAAAAAATTAGGTATTGGGTACATGGTGCATAGAAGTAATTCTCCATTCTACAAATGAGAAACATGAAATCAGAAAAAATTATGTGACTGGTCCAAGTTCACATTGCTTAGTTTCTAAGGGAATTTTTCCCATGTTGTCTTTATGTGAATGATTATGTCCAAGCATGTAAATACATGCAGGGACAGCTAAGAAACGTGTGGATCATCTTCCAGGATGCAACAAAAAGATACAGTCCGAGCCACTGCCTCGCATGGTGTGGCGGCCTGGGCAAGGATGCTGGAACACTGAAAGACAGTGGGCTTGTAGATGGAAGGGGTAAGAGTCTTCCAAAGAGGTGAGACAGAGCTCCTTTTCAATCCCAAATCCACAGAGAAGGCTCAAGTGCCACAAAAAGAATGTAGGTTGTGACAATCAGGAAGAAAGAAAAACTTCTTTGTGATATAAACTTCATTACAACCCATTGTCAGGATGATTGAAGCGTGTGCTCCATGCCCCTTCCCATCTATGAAAGCCTTGCCTAACATATAGTAAGGCGTTCATTGCCTGCTTATGGAATAAATAAACTTGAACATAAATCAACGACGACTAATAAAGGCATTGCCTGGGAGTCAATGGTGGCTGCTAAGGGGTGAACCCACACTCTGGTTTCCAGACCAAGAAGCCTTCCCTCACTCCTTTGGGGCCTCTTTCCACTTGATTAATGGAGGTTTATAAACACAATGAAAATAGAGTCTATAAAAGTGACATTGGTATATATTACATTGATTTAATGATTTATATACATATGTATATATTGATTTCTTATATTTATTTCAGAGGGCTTGAGAATTAGACCCCATTTATACTATATAAGAAAATATTTTGGGAGGGTTAGGATAAGAAAATGTGCAAAGGAGGAACTCTCACACCTCTTTAGGTGTAGAGAAAATTGGATTGTGGCCAAGTGAAATAACTGGCTGGGAATAGTTGGGAGGCAATAAATTAATAGATACAGAAAGACTCTTAGCTTTCTGAGGGCCCTATTCTCAGATGCCTAGTATTGTGTCCCAAATGGATGCTACACAGAACAAAACCCAACTTTTAAACGTCACTTTAAAACTGTGTAGTTGTCTATCTTGGTGACAGAAAATAGATGTTTATCTTCAAATGTAGAGACTTCTGAACACAATCATATTACACGTCGGTGAAATTTAGTCCCTTTCTTTTCATCCTAGTGCCTGTGCACCTCCCACCCTGTGCCTACACTCCCTTCCCATATCCACCACCACAGTCCTTCCTGGTACCTACATCCTTCATTTTCCTTAAGCTTCTTTGTCTTTTTCTACTCTTCATCCAGTTACACTTAATTACCTTTTTACTAGGGAACTCCCAAACACCCAGGTTAGATGAAGCACCACTTACATACTCAAGCTTTGTTTTAGAATGTTTTGCTCTTTACGTAATGATTTGCATCTTTTGGTTTCTCTGTATTCAGAGGTCTTTGACATCCTGGGTGATTCTAGCACTGAATTTGGGGCACCGTAGACATGAAGGTCAAGTTCAAGTTTCCTGGATACAGGATTTGACTAAGTCAGTTTTTCAATGTCGTCAACACTTTGCATAGGTACCTCATGTCCAGCAGATACCCGGAGCATATGTGTTCAACTTCAATGTGAAAACATAATTAGGAATAGATTTTTAAAACAGAAATTATGGGAATAATCAGTAGGCCTTTGATGGTTGACTTAAAAGATGCCTTTTAAGTGAGAATGAGCCTCCTCTTGGTCTTCTGTGAAGCCATCCCGAACAGCAGCCCCTAACCAGTAAGAAAGCACAGGGTAGAAATCATCACACTAACAACGTATATTCATACTTGCATATGGTAGTAACACACGCAAGTAAATGTAGGGAGACAATAAGTCAAAGCTTTGCATTCTTTTTGTTCAAAAAGTCTTTATCTGGTGTCTGCTGAGTGCCAGCAACTCTGTTAGACTTTGGGGAAACCAAGATGCATTATGTGTGTTCATTCCTTTATAAGCCTTGGCACTGAGTTGAGTTCTTTATGCTGAAGCTTTGAGATAATCTCTTTTTTTCTTTTGAATCCCTTGTGTAGAAAATACTTTGGATTTCAGGAGCTCAGTGCTCTTCCTGATTTGCTCTGTTTATCTGCTCTTCTCTGCATGGAAGAATGGATGTCTGCCACTTAGCCAACCATTCGTGTGTGCGGGAAAGATTCGGAATCCTCCAAACAGTTATTCACCTAAGGCTCTTGAGCTCTCCCAGCAGTGTTCTCCTTACTGAGGTGACTGCGCTTGCTCACCGTGTTAGCACATCTTAAGGGAGGAATTAATAAAACAAATGGAGACATAGACAGCCCTTATTTCATGGAGGAAGGAGAGGTAGCTTAGAGGCGGCTCCATTGCCTGTCTTAGCTAGCTCTGTACATTCCAGCAATTTCGATTTCTGTTTTTGATTCCTCCTCTCACCCCCAAGTCAGGTAAATAAGTTGATTTGTGGCTACATTGTTATTTCATGGGAAGAAAAGGCTGATGCTTATGACAGGGTTAATACACTCATCCACCAGCAAAGTCATTACAGGTAATGAATTTTAGAGGCAAAACGGTTCACAGCTTGGGTTCTAAAGTTGGACAGATGTGGTTCAGAATCCATTTGCTTGATGACCTTGGCCATCTCCCTCACCTCTCTTGACTTCAGCTTCATTAGTAAGTTGTAGATAATAACATCCCACACCTCATGGGTTTATAGACAAGATGAAATGAAATGATGCATTTAAAGGATTTGAAAAGGTGGCTGGCACAAATTCCTAGTGCCCAAAACTTCACCTGAAGGCATCTTTCTCATTATGATTGGTAAGCTACTATTTTATTTACTATGAATATTATTAATAATGAGGTTTTTTTATTTAATGAGAAAATTATGCATAAGGGACATCAAAACACAATTTTACTACTCAAGCGTTCTGGGTTACATTGTACTGAATTACAATTTTGTGACAGTATTGTCTGAAGATCACTTATAAAACACAAATGTCTGTGAATCAATATTTGACAAATTATACATTAATACATAGAATATTTTCTTTTTAAATAAAACATCTACCTATCCAAAGAGCTACTTTATCATTATCTACTTTTGCCAATTATAAACTGAAAATCTACAAGAGTCCTAAGAGGATTTCTAGACTCTCATTGGTTGAAAGAGAAAACTGGGGCCCAAGAAAGTTAATGGACTCAATGGATGTGTCCAACCACACAGTTCATTGCACACAAGCTCTGGAAGCAAAGCAAAGTCAGATTTTACTCTGGGGAACTACAGAGAGTCTGATGACTCCTTATCCTGTCTTTTAATACTTGAAATTCACAATTATCATGGTCCACATTTTCTATAGTTTAACAAGTACATCTCATTGTGATTTATTATGTCCTCTTAAAGAATAACTCTCTCCCCTCCTCAATTTCTACTCCTTTATTCAAAACATGAATTCTCAAGATTGATTAAGATTTTTAAAGCAACAGCATTGTTTTCACTCCAGAATGCGAAATCTGCACAGAAAGAAACTCTTCTGTTGGACTCTTGAGACACTTTCCCTCATCCTCCACACACACTCATCCCTGTGCTAGTTGATTTTATCCTTTCATTTTCCCCAGTTCCATTCATTTGGCCACCATTTCCAGCCCCACTTCTTGAGTTCAAGCTACCACGTTTCCCATGAAAATACTCCACTAACCTCTTCAAAGGTACTTGTAGATCATGCATTCCTTTCTTCTATCTAATCCATTCATTCTTCACAGAGCCAGAGTCATTTTCCAGAACACAAATACAGCCACATTACTCCTCTGTTTACAAAGCATTCTATGTCTTACCCTGTGATTTTAAGACAAGCCACGTTGTAAATGTGACCTGTAAGACTTGAGTGGACCTACCATTGTCTACATGGCCATATTCTTCCTGGCCCATCTGGTCACTGAACATGAGTCAGGTGGACCTGGCAGAAGCCATGCTCCCTTTTCCCACAGCACCATGACATGGGCCCATGTTGCCTCTTCTGTGTGCCATGGACATCGGACCTCACCCTGACCTGGTGACCCTGTTAACAGTCTCCTTTTGTGTTTCACCTCATTATACTGACTTATAGCACTCAGCACAATAATAACTATATTATTTCTCTGGGTACTGTTTTTGATGAATGCCTCTCTCTCACTACATCTTCAGCACCACTGAGATGGACAGCGTCCAGTCTTGTTCATTACACTCTCCACTCTCTAATGTGTCTGCTCAGTAAAAGCAGGTTAAACGGGTGCGTGGTGATAGGTTACATAGAAACTACTCAGTCCTAACCCACTTTAAAGAGAGGAGACGGAGGCCCAGAAACAGCAGCTGCTTTGACTACGATCAAGCAGTTAGCTGGAGGCATGACTAAGATGGAAAGAAAAGTATACCGACTGCATATGAATCCACTGTTCCAATGCCAACCATCTCTACCACATCTAGACAGCATTAAGGTATCTAGATAATACATCAATTGATTAAACATAATACCAGGCTTTGGGCTATGTTTAGGGAAACATCATTACCATTACAGGGACACTTGGATTTCCTTGTAAAATTTGAAATCAAAATGTTATATTTTTTTATATTTTATTTTATTTTTTGGCGGCACACGGGCCTCTCACTGCTGTGGCCTCTCCCGTTGCGGAGCACAGGCTCCCGACGCGCAGGCTCAGTGGCCATGGCTCACGGGCCTAGCCGCTCTGCGGCACGTGGGATCTTCCTGGACCGGGGCACGAACCCGTGTCCCCTGCATCAGCAGGCGGACTCTCAACCACTGCGCCACCAGGGAAGCCCAAAAATGTTATTTTAAATCCATGCTCTCAATGAGGAGCTCCATCCTGAGAGCACATAGTCACACATTACTGATTCATTTAGAAGTTATTACTTTGCTGCTAGGCATTTTCCACTGTAAGGAAAGAAATCCTGAAAAGATTTAGAATATTTAAGGATGGGGTAGCTAACTGCTGAGACTTACATAAATTCTGGATTGATGCTGTATGTTTTATAAGTCAAATTAAAATACGAGCGAAGTAAAACTTCCTCCACCCCACCCATGCCCAGGATATCATGTGGGCTGAGGGATAATTATGTATGAGAGAAAAGGACAGCTTTCATTTTGTGTAGAAAATTGTTGACTTTCCACTTTAGTACGTTCTCAACGGTTCTTTTTGTTTCCTTAAACAATGAACACCTTTTTGTTGAGGTTTTAACAGGAGAGTGAGGCCGTGCTCCATGTAGTAGGCAAGATAACAGACATGCACTTCTGTCCCTGGGCTGGGCTCTAATGCTGTTACAACAATTACCACCAACATAGTGGCTGAAAACAAGACTGTTGATCATTTCACTGTTCGTAGGTTAAAAGTTCCACATGGGTCTTTTAACCCTGTGGTTGTTGACCTGAGATCCTGGCTCCTTGCTGGCTGATGGCCACAGGTCATTCTCTGCTTCTAAAGCCAACTCTGATCCCTTGTCCCATGGCCCCCTCCCTCCGTCCTCAAAGATAGAAACAGAGTCCTTCCTACTTTATGGCTCCCCTTCAGGTTCATTTTTCCTCTCTGTTCTTGATTCACACCTTTCTGACTCTGTCTGGAGAAAGTTCTCTGCCTTTAAGGGAAGTGGATATTGCTCTTACATGTGACATGAAATGGGTGTTACTTTGGTGGAAATGCACGGTATGTTTCCAGTATTTTTTAAGATTCCCCATAGAAACAGAATGAGGTGTCTTTTATTATTTCCATACCACGGATAAACCTTCTACGAAATAGAAGGAATTCAAACAAACTTAAAATGAGAGAACTAGAAGGATTGTTTGGTGCCTGCCTTCCATAATTTAGAGATAGGGTACTGAGATCCTAAAAGGTTAGGAAGTTAAGAATACACAGCTTGGGACTTCCCTGGTGGCACAGTGGTTAAGAATCTGCCTGCCAATGCAGGGGACACGGGTTTGATTCCTGGTCCAGGAAGATCCCACATGCTGCACAGCAACTAAGTCCATGTGCCACAACTACTGAGCCTTACCTCTAGAGCCTGTGAGTCACAACTACTGAGCCCACGTGCTGCAACTACTGAAGCCTATGCACCTAAAGGCCGTGCTGCACAAGAGAAGCCACCTCAATGAGAAGCCCTAGCACCACAAGGAAGAGTAGCCCTTGCTTACTGCAACTAGAGACAGCCCATGCACAGCAACCAAAAAAAAAAGGAATACACACCTTAAGAATATACAGAATTTGGAATGTCTCCAAAGAAGGTATACAGGTAGCCAACAGGCACATGAAAAAATGCTCAGCATTGCTAATTATTAGAAAATGCAAATCAAAACTACAGTGAGGTACCACCTCTCACCGGTCAGAATGGCCATCATTAAAAAATCTGCAAGTAACACATGCTGGAGAGGGTGTGGAGAGAAGGGAATCCTCTTACACTGCTGGTGGGAATGTAAATTGGTACAGCCACTACGGGAAGCAGTATGGAGGTTCCTTAAAAAACTAAGAATAGAGCTACTGTATGATCCAGCAATCCCACTCCTGGGCATATATACAGAAAAGATGAAAACTCTAATTCAAGAAGATACCCGCACCCCGACGTTCATAGCAGCACTATTTACAGTAGCCAAGACATGGAATCAACCCAAGTGCCCACTGACAGATGAATGGATAAAGAAGATGTGGTACATATACACTGTGGAATACTATTCAGCCATAAAAAAGAATGAAATAATGCCATTTGCAGCAACACGGATGGACCTAGAGATTATCATACTAAGTGAAGAAAGTCAGAGAAAGACAAAATTATATGGTATCACTTATATGTGGAGTCTAAAAACTAGTACAAATGAATTTATTTACAAAATAGAAATAGACTCACAGACATAGAAAACAGATGTATGGTTACTTAAAGGGAAAGGGGGTGGTAGATAAATTGGGAGCATGGGATTAACAGATGCATACCGCCACATATAAAACAGATAAATAACAATATATAAAATGGCCTATATAGAAAAAAAAGTAGTATTCTTTTTTTAAATTATGTTATGACAATATTTTCTTATTTTTTCATTTGCTATTCCTCAGGGCTGCAGTAGTTTTGCTGCTTGGAAATGTCTTTTCCTAATTTGATATTCTAACACTAAATACCAACAGATATACTTTACTAATCTCAGGATGATTGTGCTAAGTATGTTTATTTGCTAATTATTTAAATCTTTACACCATACTACCTATATATTGATAGGATTTTTTTTTTTTTTTTACCTGAAGCCTCCAAGCTTTTACATTTATTGAAGGTACTTGAGGATATGGCAAGCTATTTTGGTTATGTTAAAATATCTAACTATACTAGTGATACAGTTAGTATCACTGAAGTAAAGCTGCTTTTTTTTTTTTTTTAGGTAAAATTTAACCCATTGTAAAAACACTTCTCAAGGTGATTAAGGACTACTGTTGGCGGATTCATATGTCTTTGAATAAAGTGTATTGAGAAAATTATTAAAGAATGTTTTAATACTGAGAATGTTTCATAGTAAGGGAAATGTAATGACCCAGGATGTGTAGGAGTAGAAAAGAAATCATGAACATGAAAACAGCGTCTGTGAAAGGGTGTGCACCTTAATGGAATGGGTTTGAGCGCTGTTGTCAGAGCGAGGTGTGTTCCGATCCCAGTCTAGTCACTTTTGATCAGTTACAGCGTCCTCTGGTTAGTATGCCAACCATTCCAAGATCTGGCGTCCTCGTTTCTTAATTTGGGGTAATAATATTTCCTAACTTTTACTTGTGGATTTGACACGTGGCTAGTCTTGAATCATTCAATGAATGCTAGACTTTAAATCTATGATTGACAATGAAAAGATAAGAAACTTGGTTTCTTAGATATTCTATGCTGTACATTGCTGAAATATAAAACATTTAGTATTTAAATATTATACTGTTCAAACCAGTACCATTTCTAGAGCTGACTAATGGTTGAGAAATGCCTATACCAGAAGCATAGCTGGTTCTAAAAGGCTGAAGTCCTCCCTTCAAAGATGACTGATGCTTTTTGGTCCCAGAAAATCAGAAATTAACACAAAATCCCAATAGCTTCCTGTTGTTTCTGGCAGAGCCAGTTTACTAGTGTCTTGCTGTTCCTGGGAGGCCTGGGCAGCGGAGTACAAAGATGCTCTGTGTTCTTGGATAAAGAATCCTGTTGGGCTGCTTCCTCAATCAGGTTTTATGATTCTGTTGAAAAAAAGTTACTTTTACTTTCACAATGAATCCTCCTTTCTCATCTATACCAAGGGGAGACCAAGGATTCATTTACAAGCCTTTCTTTTATTTGCTTTTAGGTTCTTTCAAGAGCATTCAATTGCTTTTTTATAGTCATTCTTGGTGCACTGGTATGTAAGCTTCATCTCATGACAAACATTACTGCTCTTCTTTTAATACTGATGCAGTGGTATTAATTATTTAATTGGTGTTATTAATCTGTATTCCATGTCATGAACTCCCAATACAGAAACATAAGGAAAAAAAAAAGAATCCCAATTGTTTCAATTGCTGTTTGAAACACATGAATACCCACCTCCGCTGAGTTGCCTAACATACAGCTATCTGTTTTTCGTTTTCTTTTAAACACATAGCATTTGTGAAGGGGAGAATGTTAAAGTTACAATGCCATTTGAACCTTCTTCTCTGAGTGAGCTACAGCAGTTGAGTATATGAGGGTAGATCTCTTAAAGCCGAAGGAAGGCAGTGAATAAGATCAGAGAAGCACAATGTTATTTAATCCAGGCTTCATTTGGAACGATCGGTAGAGAAATATAAATTAATCATGCTAATAAGTATAGGAGTCAAATAATGCCATTCAGAATGAGATGATTGGTATTTATTTGCATACACCAAATAACTTGAAGTCACTTTAAAATACTTCATAAATAAAAAATTAAGGTGTCATTATCCTTAGAAAGATATATATTCATATTAGAAATACAAAATAAATACAAAATACAAATTTGGGATATCATCAACTGTAAGGTCTATAAGAGAGGTTTGGATATATAATAAAGAGCAGCAGAAGGAAAGAGTTAAAATAATATAAACAAAATGTACCAGGGAAGCTCTGAAGTAACTCTCCCATTATTCTCAGTATAGACTAGAATTTCATTATTTTTCTAATTTTGGGACACGTAACTAAAGCAGGAAAGGGAGAGTTTAAAAATTAATCAGAGAAAAACCATAAAGATTAAACCAGACCAAGTATAAAATCTTGAAACGAATCAAGGTTTTAAGTAGGACAACATTGATGAAGGGACCACTACATTTTTTAATAGAAAAATGTTGTTCAAAGATGGTACTTAAAGGTTCTGAATGCCTATTAATAATGGAGTGAGGGGAATGGGATCTAAATAAAAGTGTGTGTGTTTACTGCATTCAATTAGAAATAAAAATATTAAACAGAAGGGTATAAAATATGTACACACTCATTTATCACTCTAGGACTTCAGGGGTTCCTGTCTAAGGAACAAGAATTACAGATGAGAATTAATTTAGGAATGACAAAAAAAAACAACAACAGTAACAAAATTTAGGTATAATTTTAACGCCAGCTCATCAGTGCCAACTGAAAGGACACTTCAGCTAATATTCTCTTTTTTTCTCGAATTGTCTTTAGACCTGTGTAACAGAAAAGACTGCAGGATCAAGGCCATGTGTGGCATGGTCAAGGGGATGTTTAGGTACATTTCTAGAAAGCATCATGCCATCCATATTTCTGTTCCATCGTTTGTCGTATATGGGTGTGGGAGAGGTCCTCTAAGTGTTAAATGCCATCAAAAAGGTCTCCTTCACGTTGGTAGGACGGCATCGCTTTAATGCAGCATAGGATGAATAGTACAGGCACAGAGAAGGGCAGAGAGAGGCAGATCGGAGAGAGGCAAACCAGGACGGCCATCCATGGCTTAGTAAACCGTGAGAGTCAATCATCAGCATTAAACAGGGTGTCATCGGTGGAGGGAAGCACAGTACCCTCAGAAGCACCATAATAAAAATCTAGTACTTTAAACGCTGAGAAGTTACAGGTGTGGTCGCTCCAAACAATGAGCACTTAGACCTCAAATTCCAGGAAGTAGGGACCAGCTCAAATGACTAGGACAGTCCTGGATGGACGCTCAGCAAAGCCATAGGACAAAGCCCATTGCTGTAGGCACCCTCACGAGTACTTCCACAAATGCCTTAATAAGGAGAAACTTGTAGTTGCCTTCAGAACCTTCCTGAAAAATTTAAATCAGCAGCAAGTGAACTATAATAGAATGACTACTCATTTTGGGGTAATTACAGAGTGCTGCTACTTTGGATACCTTAGCTCAGGTTAGCTTGATGATGTCCCTGGAGAACGATTATGATCCTTTTTTCGTATCAGACAAGTCTGGAGCTCAGAGAATAAGCAGCAGAGATATGATCAGAACCCAACATGAATGGGTCCCAGGGACCCTTTCGGAAGGGCGCCGCAATATTTCTGTGAATTTGTAGTGTAGACTGCATTGTTCTCAACTTCCGTATAAAGTCCCTAGTTAAATAAAACCTCCAGGTATTATTACTACCCCCAAATTATTTAAACAGAGTGGTTGCTACATTATAAAAGTCAAGATTATTGTACCTAAGGGAGCAAAACCAAGTAAACAGTTATGGAAGACTGACTTAATTCACTTCTAATTTTAACGTCACACATTACACTCAGCAATATATCTCTCACCTCTAAAGACATTTTAGGAAGAGTTGTAGAAACACAAAGCATATTCTTTCAGAATTACTAGATGATTTAGGTTTTATTCTATTATTTTACCGGTATCTAATCCTGTAGCTTCCACAAATCACCTTCCTATTTTCTGCTTATCTGCATCTTTAAAATGAGACAGTAACACCTCTTTCACAAAGTTACCGAAAAGATTAAAGACACGGGTGTTTGTGAAAACACTTTACAAGCTAACAATGTATAAATCTAGTATAAATCTAGCTTAGTATAAATCCAGTATAAATCTAGCTTATCCTCATAAAACACGTGACTGATTTCTACGTAGTGAATTTTCTGTGTATGGTTCACTCCAGCCTGAGACTCACCAAAAACCTTTTATTTAGATCAGAACTTCATCATGATGCTGCCACACTATATACTCACAGTGAGGCCACATGGAGATGGTAATTAACAAGAGTCGATTC
This sequence comes from Delphinus delphis, assembly GCF_949987515.2. Classification (NCBI taxonomy): domain Eukaryota; kingdom Metazoa; phylum Chordata; class Mammalia; order Artiodactyla; family Delphinidae; genus Delphinus; species Delphinus delphis. Next base: position 27,441,927 of record NC_082703.1, read on the forward strand.
AAACTTCCTGTCTTACCTGCTGTTGTTATCTTACCAAAGAGAGCCAGCCCACACTGAAAACAGAGCATCTCCCAGTAGCAGGAGGCAAAGCAGGGAAAGAAACAATTAAGCCTAATTGACTCAGCAGGTGGATAAAACCAGAAAACTGGGTCTGGTAAATGAGAGAGTGCCCTCAGTAGTTAAGATGACTGTTTTTGGTCTGGGGAAGGATGAAAAGGGTGGAATGAGGTGGAGAGTATTTCCCAAAGATCACTGTCCAATAGGTTACAGTGACTGGGGAAAGAAGTACAAGTAAAAGCCTATTATACTAAAATCAGAATTAGAAATACAACAAATGTCCAGATTCGTTTCCCTTATAGGTTATTACAAAATGTTGAGTATAGTTCCCTGTGCTATACAGTAGGTCCTTGTTGGTTATCTGTTTTTTTATTTTTATTTTATTTTGGAGTATAGTTGATTTCACAATGTTGTGTTAGTTTCAGGTGTACAGCAAAGTGATTTAGTTACAAATATACATATATCTATTCTTTTTCAGATTCTTTTCCCATATGGGTTATTACGGAATATTGAGTAGAGTTCCCTGTGCTATACAGTATACAGTAGGTCCCTGTTGATTATCTATTTTATATATATACTAGTGTGTATATGTTAGTCCCAAACTCCAAATATATATAGACCTGAATCACTTTGCTGTATACCTGAAACTAACACAACATTGTAAAGCAACGATAGTTCAATAAAAAAGAAATGCCTGGTAAATTTAAAAAAATCCCCCATATGTCCAAAAAAGTGTATTCTTGAAACATAATACATCTTTAAAAAATGCTAAACATAGGTGGTTTTCTTTTTCACCATCTAATCCTAAACACGCAGCAAGCACGTACCCTAAATCAGATTGTTTCTAGAGGATTGGCTTCTAGAACATTCTCTCCGTGTGTGCTTAGTACCTGTGACACACACACGCATACACATAAAAGGGAGTCAAAGAGGAAAAGTAAATGGGAAAGCATGTGGTCTTCTAGGCTTCAGATCTATGAGTCTCAAGGAAGGGCAAGTGTGAGTTTAGTTCTGACACGTTCCACAGTTTCTCTAAACCTCAAAGTGTCCATGTCACTGCAAAGGGCTCCCCTCTATAATACAGGAGCCATAGGAACATGGGGAAACATTAGAGTTAAGCCTTTGGCTTCACAATGGCAAATGCTAATTTACCACTGTTCTGGGTGGCAGTGCCAAAGCTCAAATCTATCAGCTATATTGGTAATATTTTAAAAATCAGTGTTCTGTGAATATAAATGCAAAAAATTATATATATATGTATAAATATTATCAAGGTAAGAATAAACATAAATATGGACTAAACGTATAATATATTTTTATTACTATGAAATTACCATCACATTTTTGAAATTACTTATGAGAATTAATATTCTCATATGCTATCATTAATGAATAATATAGACCAGGGTTTGGCAAACTACGGCACACAGGTTGGTAGTCTGTTTTTGCAAATTAAAAAGCCCACAGTCATCTTGAAAATACTGTATGGGGCCTCTGATTCTTTCATTCTTTTGATTCTGTTTCCATAAATGTCGATTCTGCTTTCTCCTAATCCCTTTCAATAAATTCATATTGGAGTTCTATTAGCCCCTTGAAGCACTTAAAATTTCTCCAGGATTCCTAATGTATTTTCTATGTCCTATGAGATCATGCATGCAAAGGACTTAGCACAGAAACTGGCACAGGGCAAGCATACAGCAAATCATACTTTTCACGTATCAATAATGCTTTCTGCAAGGGAGGCCATCATGGAAATTCCCTGGGTGGAAGATTATGTGTGGGTACTTCCGTTACTGCCACTGACTACTACCCTTGACAGTAATGATCTACACCTCTATCCAGTAAACCTGGAGTGACTCAGAAGAGCTTTCTATCTGACTCTACCAATTTTACAATATTACTCTTTGAAATTAAAAGCTCTCATTGTGATTTTCCTAAGGAAACACTGGGCTCTTTACTCAGGCTTCTTCTGCTACAGAGGAGGTATAATGATCAACATTCAGACACTATTTACTTTTAGGGACTACTATAAAATGGAATTGTTTATGGGAAAAGAATAGATGATTCATTTTTACAAGATTTGGAAGAGACACACTTTTTGGTGAGTTTTTAAACAACTATAATACTATATTATACTACATTTTAATGTTTAGAATACATTGATATATGGGTATATAATGGTATAGATAAATGATAACCATTATTATTAGTTATTTTTTGACTATTATCTGATGAATTGACATCAACACATACAAATAAAGTCACTATCAGAGGTATGATGCTCATTTCAAAGCTGCTTTAATTCTTTAAAATGTCAGAACCCTTCTTTAGGAAGTAATTGAAGTCCTGTGCTTAATCTAATTCCCAGTGGTCGCAAATATATTGCTAATTGGTCTGGTTAATATTTTTATTTGAAAGTAGTCCAGCCTCATACTGAATCTGACATTACTTTTGCATCCCTTATATTTTTACAGTATTTTAGGGTTGACCAATATTTTCACATATATATCATTTTTATTTTTTAAAAAGTCAAAATGCAACTAACTCAAATCGGCTCACAGGATACTTTTTATGGAAGGATTCATATGCCTTGGAAGCAAGTATTGCCCAAAGAAGCATTACCAGTCTGGAGGACAAAACTCGCCAGGATATATATTTAACGAAGCTCATTCATTTATTTTTTTTTTTAATTTTTTTTTTTTTTGCGGTACGCGGGCCTCTCACTGCTGTGGCCTCTCCCGTTGCGGAACACAGGCTCCAGACGTGCAGGCTCAGCAGCCATGGCTCACGGGCCCAGCCGCTCCGCGGCATGTGGGATCTTCCCGGACCGGGGCACAAACCCGCGTCCCCTGCGGCACGCGGACTCTCAACCACTGCGCCACCAGGGAAGCCCTCATTCATTTACTTGTCCTTGTTTCCTTATGCACAGTCCTAAACCTAATACAGTTACAGAGAGGGGACATTATGCAAAGGTTATAAATGTCAAGAACAAAACGGATACCACGTTTAGTTCAAAGAAACACAGGCACATCAGCTGCGTGCCCCCAGCCGTATTTTCAGGCTTCTCTGGCAAGCTGGGTTGAGCATTTTTATAAATAGTCTCCACTGCAACATTTCATCACTGAGAAAATCCAGATGTGAATGCATAAAACCAAAGGAAAGTGTAAATAAGAAATAAATCCCGTTAATTGAGGCTTGCTGATGCCAGAGCCCTTTCAGCAGCAAAGACCCTGGGGGTTTCCATGGCACAGAAGCCAATGCGTCTGCATCTTTAGCTTCCAAAGAGCACAGGAAGATTGTTCCCCTGGCTCATCCCTCCAGGCCATTGTTTTTCCTTTTCCTTTTTGTTCAATAAGAAAAGAAATATACCTTACTTGCTCCAACCAGTTGTTAAGTAAGTTCTTGCCTTTTAAGCAAACGTCCTTTTCTCTTCCCTACCAGCAACAAGGGATGCAAAGCCCGATTTCAACCACCATGGAGCCCTTAAGAATGTCTGCTGAATACATACACTTGTGCGTTGCATTTTGTAAACATTTACTCTGGTCACAGACTCGTAGCGTAACTGACCAGACAGTTAGCATCTTTAACAATCTAGTGGGTTTACGATAGGGAATCACCTCTGAAAAACCAACAACAGATCCATCTTGACGACCACCCTGAGGATAAGCAGACATGTGCATGCTTTGAGCTCCATCCTCTGTGTCCCGCCTCTGGTGATATGAAGGGACTTTGCCCCTACTACATTATCTGTAACTAATTACAACCTCAAAGAGGAGAAATGCAAATATCATGAGCCTGATACTCTGGAACTGAAAGTGCTTCATTCTGCTCTATTGTTTTTGTTCACAGCTCTTTTAACTGGCGAAAGGGGAGAGGAATTCTGCCTTTGATCTGTCATGGCCGAGACCTTGTCTAATTAGTTTGCAAAAGCGCAAGTCGTTGTAAGACTTAAGTTATGGCTTGTTCTTGTCATTACCCCTCACTCAAAGGATTCATATCTTACCCTAAATAGGGTAACTACACCTGCAGAGAGATTTTCCTGCTGCTACATCTGATTCCCCTCTGCTGTGCTCCACCCTTTCCTTAAGAATGATCTTATCTCTGAGTCATGCTTCTGCCTCCGGAGACGGGGGCTGCTATTGCCCAAAATCCCACAATCGTGGCTGTGGTTTTTGCCCAATCCAGTGAATATGGCTCCCAAGTAAGGAAAGTAGCCTGAAAGGTGATACTTTGTGAGGTACAATGGCCAAGCAGGAAAAGGTAATTTCCTCCTATGTAGACTAGCATCGTGAAAACAATATCTGCCCCCCCCCCAAAATGTCTGTGTTCACACTTGATTTGCAATCATTTAGGATACTTGGGTCCCTTTCTAGATCCTTGTTTTCTCTGTAGTCATTTACCTTTTTACTTTGTTCCATCCAAGAGAGCTTACTGCAGGGTTTATAGAGAAACCACTATCACCTTAATTCATGTTTAGCATCAAGGCAACAATAGGATCCCAGAAGCCGTCTTTTAGAAACAGATCACACGAAGAAGAGAATTAGCAATAATAAGGCCAGAAGGGCAGTGGAAAACTCAGTTTGGGGGGTCAAATAGATCTTATTTAAAATTGAGGCTTTTTTGTTTATTCATTTGTGGCCCTGTACTTAATCAAATGTCCTCAATTCATTCAACTGTGAAATGATATTATTCTTAAAGCAGTACTGTGATAGAGTGTATATGCAAATTTCTTGGCATATTATAAATGCTGACTATTGAATAACCATTATTCATTGCAGTAATTAATATTTGTAGAATAATTAGCATGCATTATCCTCATATAGACCAGAAAAGCATGTTTCACAACTATGATTCCCATATTATAGTTAACATATTGAGGGTCAGGAATATTGGGTGACTGCCAGCAGGTGTCCAGCTAGTAAATGGAAACCAGAACTTAAAACAAGCTCTTCAGCCACTTGGGAAGACAGTTGGGCACCTTCTTACAAAATCAAACATACAGCTGCTGCGACCCATCCACAGTTTCACCTTGTGTGGTTTCGGTTACCTGTGGTAAACCACAGTCTGAAAGTACTAAATGAAAGATTCCAGAAATAAACAACTCCTAAATTGCAAATTGTGCACCATTCTGAGTACTGCGATGGAATCTCTCACCATCCTGCTCCTTCCTGCCCAGAATCCCCACCCACCTCCATCATCCACTCCTGGCGTCCAACCGTCAACATCATCCAGGATCACCCAGAGCAGGTGATCCTCCTAACCTACCGTCAGAAGGTCAGCAGTAACCTGACACTGCATCCCAAGGCCTCTGACATTCTCCTCACTGCATCTCAGCACGTAGGCGTTTTATCATCTCACATCATCACAAGAAGGGTGAGCAGAGTACAACAGTACATGTTGAGAGAGAGTGGCCACATTCACATAACTTGGATTTCAGCATATTACTATAATTGTTCTATTTTATTATTAATGATTGTTATTAATCTCCTACTGTACCTAATTTATAAATTAAACTTATCATCAGTAGGCATGTAGAGGAAAAAAAAATAGTATATGTAGGGTTTGGTACTAACCATGGTTTCAGGCATCTACTGGGGGCCTTAGAACAGACCCCCACAGATAAGGAGGAACAACTGGACTCTTACAATATGATCAGTGATCACGCTCCTTGGTATTTACCCAAAGGAGTTGAAAACATGTCCACACAAAAACTCGCACACTGATGTTTACAGCAGCTATAGTCCTAATAATTGCTGAAACTTGGTAGCAACGAGATATCCTTCAGTGGGTGAATGCATGAATAAACTGTTGTTCATACAGACACTGGAATTCATTTAGTGTTAAAAAAATTAATGAGCTACGAAGCCATGAAAAGACATGAGGGAGCCTTAAATGTGTATGACTAAGTAAAGGGTCCAATCTTAAAACCCTACTTACTGTGTGATACCAACTCTATGACATTCTGGGAAAGGCAAAGCTATGCAGACGGTAAAAGGATCAGTGGTTGCCAGGGCTTAGGGAGGAGGAATGAACAGACGGAGCATAGGGCGTTTTTAGGGCAGTGAAACTACTCTGCATGATACCGCAATGGTAGAAGCACATCATTATGCATTTGTCCAAACTCATAGAACGGACGACACCAGGAGTGAACCCTAATGTAAACCCTGGGCGATGGTGACCTGTCACCATAAGTTCATCAATTGCGACAAAGGTACCATCTGGTGTGGGATGTTGATAATGGCGGAGGACTTTGCGTATGTTGGGGTAAGGCATATATGGGAAATCTCTGTACCTTCCTCTCCACTTTTCTGAACTTAAAACCGTTCTAAACATTACGTTTTAATTAAAAAAATAGAAAACAACAACAACTGTAGGGGAGCAATACCTGCCACTCCAAAATGTGTCTCTTTGGTGTGAGGAGAACTTAGGGTGATTATTTTTAAGGAAGAGAAGACTCAGAAAGTCTTTCTATTTAACTCCCCCTTAACTGCCTGAAGGAATTTAGATAAAGGGCCTGTTCCAGGAATAGCGCCATCGTCTTAGGTGTCTGCTAAGCACATGGGCTATGTGTGGCAGGGCCTAGAGATCAGAGTCCACTGTCTGCCACGGTCTCTGCCTGGCCGAGCTGACACTTGTTTACCAAACCTTGGCTTTCATCTCCATGTGCATCGCCTCTCCCCGCTTTGAAGTCCCCAACCAGTACCCTCGACATCCTCTTTTGTCTTTAGCTGAAGATCGCACTTAAGCTCAGGGCTTCATCCATTTTGGTGAGTGACTCAGTTTTCCTGGGTCTCTCCCATGTATACGTGTTATTAAGCTTTTGTTGATCTTCTTCTGTTAATCTGTCTCATGTCAATTTAATTCTTAGACCAGCCACACGAACCTAGAAAGTTAGAGGAAAATGTCTTCCTTCCTGACACAATAAACAAGAAAACATACAAACAACAACAAAATAAACTCTGACTTCGTGATGCCAGAGTTTCTTCACCTGTTCGTGCTGCCTTTCTCAGGCCACATTTAAAGTCCACAAAACGCCAATTATCGCAAATCCCAGCAGCACAGACAACCAGGCCACACTCTTCAGAAAGACATCGTATAAAATCCTGAACATGTTCATTGCATATAAAATCCTGAACATTTTTAGTCTAAAGAAATCTCATCTGAGGATTTGAATTGTAGATTTTTGTCTGTCTATAATTAAACCATAAGTATATTCAAAGACGTTAGTTTTGCAGTACTTAGCTTAGAAACACCTACATGTCATTTCCTCTGCAGATATTGAAAATAAACTCTGCCTCTATAGCTATTTTTTACTGTATATTTTTGTACAGTGTAGCTCTTCTGTGACTCATACTTTTGCAAATGACCATTTCATCTTTCTCTCCTTAATCTGAAACAACAAAAAAGTGAAAGTGCAGAGAATCTGGCTACATCATTTTCTAGATAATATTAATTATCAAGATTCCCAGTTATAAGCATTTTCACAAAGTCCACCAAATTGAATTTAGAAAGCAGTTAAACTCCTTTTTCAACAAATACATTCACCCTAGAAAGTTTTATGACAGGCATGCTTTGATTTTGGAGGGAAGAAAAAAGTGTTGTGTTTGGATTCTTACTAACAAAAGAATTCTTAAAAACAAAAAAACTCAGAATTTTTTTTTTTTTTTCTTGGCCAAGGACAACTTCAGATTAGGAGGGACTGACCTAAGACTGAGATGCATACAGTGCTGCTATCTGGGAATCAGAGCATTAACTCCAATGATAAAGTCCGGCCTCTTCTAAAAAGGTACATAAATGTATATTAAGTCAATAAAATGCATAGCTTTTCGTTCACAGAGGTAACACGTCATTAGTAATCAGCAAATCTATCTCCCGCACTGGAATTTTGCAGATAATCAAGATATACTCAGCACTGCCTTCAGAATAAGAAGAACCACACACCAGGATGCCTGCTTACAGAAGAGGAACCCAAAACGAGTACAGGAAGTAAAGGACTCCGAGACACACAGGGGTGAGGGTGTCCCCCCAACCAAGCCAGACTGTCCCCGAGGCCACCACCTAGGTGCTGAGAAGGACTGCATGGGGGCTGTCGGAGCTGGAACTACATTCAGATGTTGGGATCTCACTTGGGCGAGGCTCTGGTGACCTGCCTGCTTGTCAGAACAATGTACCGGGGATTAAACCACTGGTGCGGTCATCAGGTAATACTACGACTTTAACAATAATAATAACCCTTAAGCACATTGCACTGCTATTCCTGGCCCCCTACGTAGACCCAGCTACTGGCTGCCCCACTTCATGGACTGCTAGTTTCACATTCTTGAACCTCCCTTCATTTGTCTACACTGCAGGAAGCTCTGGTCATTACCAACCACAGCCAGTCCGAAGCCTACACTCGTGAAAGTGTCAAATACCAAGGCTCCAAACGGTAGTGGGAGCGCAAGCCAGGCCTCCCCTGGCTGCACCCTGGTGGGGTCTTACGTGGAGACGCAGAGGAAGGGCTTGGCCTTGGGACCGTCCAATCCAAGGAGGATGTTCCCGTATCAGTGAAATCACACCTCCAAAGCCAACACTTTATGTCTGTTTTGTGACATATTTCCGTACGTTCAACCAGACTGAAAATCAGAGTTGCCCAACCCAAAGTAAAAGACAATCTTAAAAGTCCTGACATGTCAAAAGAGGTTGGCTGGTGCCGAATGAGTGTGGTTAGTGAACAAGATGGTTATAGGCAGGTACACATGACAATGGGTAGGTTTTTCCATGAGTTCTGAGGGAGTGTCCTAGGGCTGGTCCTCTATATTTTTTTAATTAGCATGAGAAGCTCTTATTCAACTTTATATCAACTCAGAAAACCTGGTTCCAGAATTTCCTCCCTGCTGTGGTATAATCTTTTGGGTAAATCCCACCCAACGACCTAAAGCCAGTCTACAGCAACTAGAAAAATGATCTTCTGGCATTCCAATGTGACATGTGGCCCTTTTAATCTTTTGCATTCTCTAAGGGGCAATTCCTTTTCCTTTATAAGTATTTTATTTTCCCTTACCCTTTTTTTCTACACTGGATTTCAATGTCCGTCATGCCTCTATTATAAAAGAGGGGCCAATGTTTTTGTATACTTGAAGTGCCTAGTAGAACAGAATGATGGGCAGTGGCTTTTCATATTAATATTAGATTTAAATGAAGACCTACCTGGAAAGATCTTAACCATACTGCTCTCTCTTCAGATAACATGAAAAGAAGAATCTAGGGTGAGTGCACTGCCTTGAGAGCGAGGCTAGAAAGATAGAATGCCATTAAAACTAAAATTATTAAGGCCCTTCTCCGGCCCTTGTTCGGATCTCATACTGACAGCATTGGAAATTTATGTTTGTAAAGATGACTAAATTAGGCTCATAGTGGTAAAATATTCAACACTGAAATGGAAGTCCTCAAATTTTTAGCTGATATTGGAAATTCTGAAATCAATTCTGGGCACAGAATTAGTAGGAGAGGATATTTATACAGCCACAAGTCAAGAAACGGATCTCGGGAGGTCATCTGTGCCTTCCATCTTCCTCCAGGAGGTTTTCAAGCCCCATGGAAAGGAGAGGAACATGTTTCTGTAGCGTGTTCCACGTTGGACGTGGTCTGCTGATGGCCTGCCCCTGCGGCTGCTCAGTGAAGGTGACACCACGTCAAGATGGTTGGTGGGGATGAGTCATGAGAGGGTAAGCCCTGGCACAGACAGCTTCTCTAACTGGATGCACTGGGTCCCTTACTGCGAAATGAAGCATGGGTGGAAATCTCTGTGCTTAGTCTGATGGTAATTATGTAATTTACCTGGAGCATAAAAGGAGCAGGGGATGAGGGGGTGATGCAGGTCCGAAGGGAGGGCACCAACAGCTCTTGGGTACCACAAGGTCCCTACACTGTGTCAGGCGCACTGCTATTACCTGTAGCACTCTTGTAAGCTTTGGAGCTGGAGACCAGGAGAGATTTAGGGCGTTGATTACCCTGAATATTGCCAGAAAGCTGGGCTGCCCGAGGTACTGAATTATCCCTGTCTCTCCCCTCAGCCCTGTGCTTCTAGGAAAGTCTTCTAGGTCCACAGAGTCCCGGCTTAGGTTCAGCTCACGCCCCTGTGACTAGTTCAGATGGAAGCCCTGGTCCTAGATTTGCCTTTCAGAGGCAAACAGAAATTGACACAACAAATAAAGGAAAAATGAAGCACATTCTTAGTACTAGTTCATTGTACACAATTACAGCCTTTTCATTCTCACAGAAATTCTATGAGATGGAAGTTATTACCCTGATTTCACACATGGGGACATGGGCACCTGAACACGGTCAGGGAGCTTGTATGGGATCGTGATACAGAAAGGCTGGGGTTTAAACCCCAAGAGTGACAACACCCAAGATCAGACTTCCCCAGCCACACCCCTAAATTAAAGTGTTCGAAAGGAATGCCACATTATAGGAAGTTTAATGCATCTGGTCCAGCAGCTAGAGGGGGCATCTGAGAATGAGAACTGCCAGCATTTTTCTACACACAGAATTTACAAATATCAACAAGATCGCCATTGTGTAGAGAGAAGTGTGAGATGAGAGAAAAATAAACAGTCCGTTTGCTTCTGAAAATGGATTTTAACAGCAGCTCACAAGCCCAGACAACTCATCCCTCCAACCACCTTTGCTTTTAAGTAAGACCTTTATTTCACCAATTCACTAGGAGTTTAAAAATATCCATCAGGATTTACCCTTCTCTTTCTTTGTTCTAGAAAGCAAACACCCCTAGAATCCTGTTCATTTCAAAAATACATGAATTTGGCTAAACAATTTTAGATTAGAGTGGTGGGTTCAAAAGAGGCATTTGCTAATTCATAAACAGCCACTTCTGATGCCCGAGGCAGCCATGACGCTCCCTACTGATTTTCTGTTTTACGCCACAGACACCTCATTTTATTTTATTGGCAATGAGATGGAAATTGGTGGTTGGTAATATTTTTGCTTTTAGACAAGATACTTATATTTACAGACCATTTAAAAGACAGCGGTTTGTAGCAGTTGAGACGTCAATGTTATGATGATGATGTTTGGGCCTCTCTGATCTGACTCTGAATTCAATCTAGAATATGTTCTTTTAAAAAATGCTGCTGTATCTGGTTTTCTTCAAAACATGAGACGATTTTAAAAATAGGATGGCGTGCTTCTTTTTTTTTTTTTTTCTTTAAACGTGTTCAATCTTTCCCATTCGGGAAGCATGCGGAGATTTGGCAATGTTTCCTGAAAAACCGAAGTCTACATAATTCATATTACATGAGATAATGACAAGAAAATAGTAAGTCTGCAAATGAAATGGTTGGTGATAGCAGAAAAAAATAGCTTAGACTGTACTCGATTTGAGAGATGCTTTTATCTTAATTCTTTTTAAGGTGATGCCTTTTGTATACTGTTAAAGCCACACACCTGCCTATGGTGATGCCCCACTTGTTTTCCTAATGTTATTAAAATTAAAAAGATGACAATGTTGAAAATTCCATGAAACATTACCATTGACTAAATGGTGTGGTTTAACTAGCAAAAATAATAAAATCTTGCCGTATTCCATCTTCGCATCTACTCATGAAACCTCTGTTGACTTGCTGCAGTATTTTCTAATTTGATGAGACACCGATGTCACCGGAAATAGGAGAACGGACCAAGCAGAACTTGACCGTCCTGGCTCCTATTAAAGTGGTCACCACAGAATGGAGGAGAGAAAGCCAAGGTCTCACCCTAGAGGTTCCTGAGGGCCATAGCGATACTGGACCCCAGCTTCCTCCACTTTAAAGAGGGAAATACCGTGTTTGACTTAAGATGACAGTTGTGTTTGAAATGTCTGTACATTTTGTGAAGTGTACCGAAGAAATTCTCCCTGCCTCTTTCCTGATTTCAGGGCCAGCACTGACCTGGAGTTTCCAAGTGTGGGGATTGGCAGAATCTAACAAGGACAGACTCTGGTTAAGGGTTTACGTATGTAAACTGAGAAGAGAAGGCAGGGAAATGGAAGGGCTGGGGGAGCACCCCTGGGGTCCAGCGGCCTGGATCTGATTCCTTGCTCTGCACATTGTTTATTTAATTTCCTGGCACCTTAGAATCCCCATCTATAGCAAAGGTGACCATAAGAAAACTACCTCACAGGATTCTTCTAAGAATTCATTGAAAAATGAAATAACGTGTAATGTGCTTAGATTAATGCTTGGTACAAAGTGAATGTTCATAAATCTATCAGGTCACTTTTTTTCGCAGATGAAGATGACTTAGTTATGATGGCGTTTTGCCCTGGGCCTTATGATACCCAACATCCACCGCGAAGTGCGTAACCACCGATTAAGCATGAATCTTTGCTCTCTTTCTTTGTAGTTGTCTTGCCTTGGACCCTTTTTACCCATATTCTTAGGTCTGAAGTTGATATTAATGTGTATTTATAGAGCTTACGAAATGACACATTTAAACGCCTGGCAGCTGGTTTCCATTCGAGAGATGCTAATCCCATCTCTCCCAGATGATTCTGATTTATCCAGAATCTACCACAAGGGACTTTACTCACAGCGTAGCTCCCTGAGTTTGGGAAGCAACTATTTTCCTCAGTCCAATAATAGCTTGTTTGTGTTGTACTGCTGAATTCTGGCATACTAGCTGGGTCACAAAATTGACAACATTCTAAAATTTATTTACTGATGGTCTTGTATAATTTTAGATAAAGATTGCCTGGTAATGCCAAAAACATTATTCATATAGAGCATTATTTTAAAAGTAATTATGCTCACTCTTTAAATCTTAATTTGGAAAGAGGTACCATTTGGGTCCTTGCTATTTTATTTACTGTAAATAAATCTAAATCTAAATCTCACAATGCCTTTTAGCATTCCTTTATCTTTCATTCCTGGCCAAGTAGCAAAATGCAACAGTAGCTCTCAGATCTTCTCTGCCAGAGAAAAACGTACCCTAAAGATATACCCTGAAAGTGCTGTCAACCTTCTTTCAGTGTATAACCTGTCAGAGGTCAAGTTATACTGAGGAAGACTCCAGATCATTCTAGGAACAAAAATGCCACAGGAATTTTGTGGGAGAACATTAAGATACATTGTATAAAAAAGTCAATACTTGCCTGTGCTTGACCAACCAATACGGCAAGTACACATGGTTCAACTTAGTAAGAATATCCTAGGTTGGGAAGATTTAAGCTTGAATTTTAACAACAGTTTTCAGTTTACTTGTTGCCCCACTGAACTTGAAACATAGGGCATAACAAAGTAAATATCCAAGTGGAAGAGTAATGCCCAATAAATAAAGATACGTGGTATCACTGCATTAAGTAAAACCTGACCTCCAGAAGGGCCATCCAGAATATGACTGCAGTATTGCTGTCCCCTGCGAGCCTTCCCTACTTAGCATCACAGTCAGGGCTGTGGCCACCAGCACATACCTGAGTCCTGCCTGAACCGCAGACTCAATGACCTCATCTTCAGCACATAGCCACCACCTTAAAACAAGCAGTGACACTCAATCATGGAGAGAGTCCAGAAGGCGTGGACTTTGGAGGTGACTGGGGAAGAAAGAGAAGGACTCCTATGATAGATAAAGTTCTCTTTTGCTCTGCTTCAAATATCAGTGGTAGGAATGAGAGAGGAAGCAAAGCAACAAGATGCTGTGATCTGGTACATTTCAAGTGAGAGGTTCAGGTCAGTTTCTGAGACCAATATGGTAGGTCATCCAGAATCTAAAGGTAGAGACTTAAGATTTAAATTGGGGGGCTTCCCTGGCGGCGCAGTGGTTGGGAGTCCGCCTGCCGATGTGGGGGACGCGGGTTCGTGCCCCGGTCCGGGAAGATCCCACATGCCGCGGAGCCGCTGGGCCCGTGAGCCACGGCCGCTGGGCCTGCGCGTCCGGAGCTTGTGCTCCGCAATGGGAGGGGCTGCAGCAGTGAGAGGTCCGCGTACCGCAAAAAAAAAAAAAAAAAAAAGATTTAAATTGGATTTTAAATGTATTGTCACATACATCTCAAGTATCAGAAAGGAAAATTGGGATCACATCCACGCCCTCAGTCCCATAAGCAGAATGCATACGGGTCATATCGTTCTCCATGAATTGTAATGCCCCAGGGAAGCCGGTTAGGGCTGTAGCTTTCAGCTGGACCCCTGTCCTTACACAGATCCTGCACAGAAAGACAGCAGCTTTGTGCACGTGATACACAATTACCTCTGAAAGATCGAGCTGGGAAGATGGGGCATTTTACTTTTAGATACAATTTGAAACAAGTTTTAAAATCTTAAGTGATCATCCTGAAGCAACCCATGAACATGTTTAGTTAAATGTCAGCAAACTCTTTAGCCCAAAAGGATTCGATTTAATCAATTCTACAAGACATTGACCATAATGCTGTTTGGGTCAAACTGAGATGAGCAATCACTTCTTCACAGTACCTGAAGGAGACCAGTCTCTCCTAACCACACACGCACATGCATGCATGCACTCCAGTTCATCTCTACAACTCATCACTATCATTCTTTGGGGAGGAAGTACTCCCAAAAGACAGGTACGTCTTCCCTAGAGCGACGTTTACCCCGTGCTCCACCACCAACGGGTGAATTTACCAGAAATTGGCAATAAGAAAGTCTCTGCTCACCTGTTTTTATGTGGTTGGAGTTAAGGAGATGCAGATACACAGAGCAGGAGAGTGAAAGAGGGACAGCAGAGAGAGATTAAGAGAGAGCTCACGAGAGAAAGGAAAAAGCACATAGATCTCACAGAGATGAAGGGCCACTTGATGTACAGGCAAAGAAAGGTGGAAGAAAAGAAGGATGCTGAGTGGTGAGCACTTGCCCGGGTTCCTGATGGCCCCCTCTTCCCTGGCTACGGGCCCTCAGGAAGCCTGCCTCATTTGCATGGAGATCTCTTACACCTCTTAGTGTAGAGGTCTACTGTCTTACCTCTTTGCATTTCTTCTTCCTTCTTCCAGGGATGCAGTCCAATATTCTTTATGGGAATCTGGCCCCAGCATCTCCTGAAGCTCATGTGTTTTGGGTGGGACTCCATCCCTTGTCTATAAGTGAAGCATGTCACCTTGAACTAACTAAAGACTGAACCAAATTCCCTCCCCATAGTGTTGGGTTCAAGGAAGAACTAACAACCAAATCTGCCAACTTGTGTAGGAACCACTGGAAAAATACTGTCTCTCTTTTCTGCTAGAAATTAACCTGACGGAATCTAGAAATGGGCCTGTACACCCATTACCAACATAAGGGTTGAACTCATCTACAAAGGGGACTGACATAAAAGAGGTTAGATCAGAAAGGGAAGAGAAGCCAATCCCGCTGTCATCCCAGGAGCCAATGGCTCAAGGAATTCCTGGAGTCCAAGCTTCCCTCATCTCAGTAGTTTCTCAGGCTAAAAAATTTACTTTGACTTTAATCCAAATTTGGTGGCATTTTCTTTCATGTTGACCTAGAAAAGCCTAACGGATACACCTTCTACCTTTATTTTCTATTATTATTCTTTTACGCTTGCATTCAGCAAGAGTCGACTTATTTTATTTTCAAAGGCGGCTTAACTTAGTTCCTTTCTTGTTCTTTATACAAGTGTGTTTACATAAGGGTTCTTCACACCGTGGGCCTTAAAGGTTATTCATGAACACCATCACACCACGAGATTGGTGACATTCTCAGCCAAAACCGATGGTCCTGGTTTTAATTTTATCTTTCTTTCTGGAGATCTCTTCCTCTGTATTTCCTAACAGAATCCCCTCTCCTCCCTCCCTCCCTTCCTTTCTTCCTTCCTTCCTTTCCCTCCCTCCCTTCCTGCCTTCTTTCCTTTTTTTCTTTCTCTTTCTCTCTTTTCTTTTCCTTTCTTTCTCTCCTTTCTTTTCTTTCTCTTTCTTCTTTCTCTTGCATAGGTATTTACGAAACTAACACAACTAGCCAGGCACTGAACTAGATATTAAATGTATGATGAGAAAAATAACACATCAAGAAAACATGCAAACGCCTCTCAACTGCCTGCCGCCCCCATAAATAAAACTCATGGTCCCCAAGAGCTCTCAACTTCTTAAAATTACATCCATAACATACTAGCCCACTTCCAACAAGTAATTCGTATTTTAAAAAAAATTATCACTCAGTTTAACTTTAACAAATGACTGGTCTGCACCTTCCGAGGTTTTCCGTCTTTATTTCATTAATGTGGATTATACCTTAATAGATTCTGATGTTGAATTTTCTTTGCATCTTGGACTGAACCCCAAATGATTATGATGTAATTTAAAAAATATACTATTGGGCTTGATTTGTTAATATTTTAGGACTCTTCCAACTATGTTAATAATTAAGACTGTCTATAATTGTCTATCTCTGTACTTCTCTAGTTTTGTTGTTAAATTGGTTATTAACTTAGCAAAAAAAAGTTATCAGTCAAGTTTACTTCCAGATACGTTTAGTTTTTGCACATTGAGTTCAATGGCGGGACGTCAAATCTATCTGGCTTTGGCCTCATTCACTGTCTGGAATTTTCTCTCCATTCCTAACCGTGCCCTTGTTGCTACATGTGTCGGTACGCCGACTCAGACAGGGCACCACACTTACAGTTGCCAGCCCTGCCACGCAGGGGATGTTGAGTAGAGTCCCTTACCACACTCTTTACACAACTTCCCCCTAATCTTCAGTAATTATATGGAAGGCTCAATTTATAATCAATGGTTCAGAACCACAAGGAACAATTCTGGGAAGTGCCATCAAGAAGCTGTCTTCAATTACCCAAATGCCCTTTCGTACAGGATGTCCTGTCTCTCAGTGCCTGGCCTTCCAGCAGCATCTGCAATGTTTAAGGAAACCAAGCAGTCCCCAGGCTGAATTTTAATAGCGCTCTCCAGCCAACCTTCACTGTCCACTTGTTTTTTATGTCCTTTGTCAGCACACTGAAGTCCATATAGACCACCCTGTGATTAAAAAGGGATGTGCATTCCTTACAGATATGTACTTTGGCCACTGGATAACTTGGCACATAAACATTCAAATGGAAAATATTATGTAGGTAATAGTATACAAACTTTTCCTGTTATCTTAGAAATACGGCAGCACATAAGAAAACAATGTGCTTACAGCACCAGCTTCTTTAACCTTTAAAGTCCTTGAGCACTGAGTGATGACTAGTCACTAACAATTAAATGCAACACACTAGGCGACAATTGCTAATTCGTATTTCTTCATGTTTGGGGGCCTGACTGAGGCATCTATTTTCCGCTGGGAAAATATATCATGTGAAAATAAGGAGATGCATTTTGCACATGTTCAAATGGCTTCACCATCTCACCTCCTGATACCTTCAATCAAGTCCACACAGAACAGCTGTCGGGGTTTACTGGTGCCTCCGCTTTCTAAGCAATATTTAAATTTTCTGTTTATTTGAGAGCAACCATACACATTTGCTTCTCTGACAAGAATTTCTAGACTAAATGATACAGAGAAACTAATGATCTGTGTGGAATTGAGACCAGCAATTCCAGGCAGGGAGGTGCCCTAGCGCATCCTCCAGTGTTTTCCGGTTACCTGGGTCCTCACACACGCCTGCAGGTACACAGGGTACAATTCATACATCATGCTAAGTACTGCACCGAGCAGGGCGCTCCTCAAATTAAGCACAAATGAGCTATAAATGTAACCCTGAGAAGATGCTCTCCTGTTAAGGTAGACTGAAAATATTGCCACTAAGGGATATATGCAAGGCTTTTGAAAGCAATCACGACCTGATGCTGTGATATTTCTTATAAGTCTCTCCAATTTTTCTTAAAACAAACCAACAACATATATATATATAGTCAAGGCTAGACTTCAGGTATATAAATTAGAACACTCACCAGGAGAGCCACTGAGCCTCCAAAGGTAAGATGTGCTTATTTGATAAGGATGTTCCAGTGTATGGAGAGAGCAACAGCCTCATTTTCTCCGAGGCTCAGAGGGATGGGTGAGCGGGTGACTGAGCAGAGGGCGGGTCAGACAAGCAGCAGAGCAGGGGCTCGAGGTGGCCTCACCAGTGCCCGTGGCGAGACTGAACTTCAGACAGACGTCTCCTGACTCTAGGCCTCTACCCTCACTCCTCCCCTGCTTTCTTTTTTTTTTTAAATAAATTTATTTATTTTTCATTTTTATTTCTGGCTGCGTTGGGTCTTCGTTGCTGTGCGTGGGCTTCCTCTGGTTGCAGCGAGTGGGGGCTGCTCTTCGTTGCGGTGCGCGGGCTTCTCACTGCAGTGGCTTCTCTTGTTGTGGAGCACGGGCTCTAGGCACACAGGCTTCAGTAGTTGTGGCTCGTGGGCTCAGTAGTTGTGGCGCACGGGCTTAGCTGCTCCACGGCATGTGGGATCTTCCCGGACCAGGGCTCGAACCCGCGTCCCCTGCATTGGCAGGTGGATTCTTAACCACTGTGCCACCAGAGAAGCCCCCTCCCCTGATTTTTTGAACAGCATTTACTTTTAAAACTCATTGCAAATTTTTCCCCTGCCTCTTTGAGATGTATCGGGTCTGCCAAAAAGTTCGTTTGGGTTTTTCCGTAAGATGTTCTGGACAAACCCAAACTAACTTTTTGGCCAACCCTGCATGTCAATCTCTTTAAAGAGACTCTTGCCAATTTTACCATGCAGGAGGGTCTTTCTCTAGGACCCTGGAGCTGCCCCTTTGAAATGCAGCTATCAGAGATGACAGCTCCTCTATCTCCCAGTCTCTACGGAAGGGGAGTCCTTAACCTTGATGGGCACCAATGAGCAAACACAGAAAGTCTAATAGCCAAGGAAAACATCTGCAAACTCAGGAACTATTCAACGTGCTCGGCCCACCCGCTCCTGGTGCCCCAGAGCTTTTCCTTTGTTCCAGGGGAGCTGAGTTCAGCTCTCTCTTCTATTGCAGTCATCCTGAACAAAGTCTGCTCACCTGTTTAACTTGTCCAGTGCATTTTTATTTATTTTATATTTATTTTTGGCTGCGCTGGGTCTTCGTTGCTGCACGCGGGCTTTCTCTAGTTGCGGCGAGCGGGGGCTACCCTTCGTTGCAGTGCGCAGGCTTCTCACTGCAGTGGCTTCTCGTTGCGGAGCACGGGCTCTAGGCGCACGGGCTTCAGTAGTTGTGGTGCGCGGGCTCAGTAGTTGTGGTTCGCGGGCTCTAGAGCGCAGGCTCAGTGGTTGTGGCGCACGGGCTTAGTTGCTCTGCGGCATGTGGGATCTTCCCGGACCAGGGCTCGAACCCATGTCCCCTGAATTGGCAGGTGGATTCTTAACCACTGTGCCACCAGGGAATTCCCACTTTTTTTTTTTTTTTTTTGATACAAGCCGGGTGGTCAGGTGTCTAGAAGGCTATGGAAATGTGAGGTCTAAGAATGTGGCTGGTTGGGGGCAGGTTAGAGAGGTCCCACCGCCCAACACAAGGATTTTGTGATGCTTTCCTAAGTATTCTACATCTTATCTTCTAAGCCAAGGGCAGGGTTGCCAGGCAAATCTAAAGAGAGAAGTAACAGACTCAGATTACTTTGTTAGAAACAACCCTCTGTCCACGGACACTGGCGTGGAGTGAGGCTGGGACTAGGGCCGAATCCATAGGCCACTGGAGTGGTCAGAAGATGGAATGAGCAAAGCCAGTGGAAAGTGAAGCTCAGGACAGGCGACTTACTGAAATCCACACAATTAGGACAGAACTTCATGAAGGAGATGAAGTTCCATCCTTTCCTTATCAGGCATGTTAAGCTTTAACTTAGTTTAAAACTATCTTTCCAGCTTTCTTGAGATCATTATATTGAGATAATGTTATAATCGAAATATAACACTGTGTAAGCTTAAGGTGTCCAAGGTGACGATTTGATACACGCATATATTTGGAGATTATTACCACAGTTAGGTTAGTGAGAACATCCATCACCTCACATAAATACCATTTGCTATGGTGGCTGTAGTTTGAAAGTTCTTTTTTTTTTTTTTTTTTTTTTGCGGTATGCGGGCCTCTCACTGTTGTGGCCTCTCCCGTTGCGGAGCACAGGCTCCCGACGCGCAGGCTCAGCGGCCATGGCTCACGGGCCCAGCCGCTCCGCGGCATGTGGGATCTTCCCGGACCGGGGCACGAACCCGCGTCCCCTGCATCGGCAGGCAGACTCGCAACCACTGCGCCACCAGGGAAGCCCCTGAAAGTTATTTCTTAAAATAACTGTACTACACTTGACTATGAACCAGCCAAGGGTACACCTTCCATAAAGCCAGACACAGTAAATATATCTACAGAACTGAGTTCTGTCTAGAATAGGGGAATCAAAGTGTCACTTCAAAGCCAAAATATAAGTACCATTCCAATGCACTGAGAGAGACAAACAGACTGAAAGATTATAAAAGAACCTATAGATATCACGACATTATTTGCAGATAACAGGACTGCTTCCTTTGAAAATCACTAAGTATAAAAAGATGTCCTTAAAGTGTGAGAGGTACACAATAAATGTATAAAATAAACAGATTTCAGAAACATCAAGAATAATCATCAAAAATGTAAAAATTCCCCTTCATATAACAAGAATTATAAATTACCAAGTGAAAAACTTGTAAAAACATTTACTTATTGCTCTGAAGAAAACCATATCTGAAACATGTAGCAAATCATCCTGGGGTGAATGGAAGGTCTGAGTAAATGAAGATGCAGACATTTTCCCAGATGACGATTTTCCCGAACGAATCTATGAATTCAAAGTCATTCCCATCAAAATCTCAAAGTATGTTTTTAATAACTAAATTTTTTTTTCTAATTTTAAAAGCAGGAATTTTGTAAAAGACATGAGAGACTTTGTGTAAAAGACAAGAGAGACCTTGTATTAAAAGCAACAAAACTGAAAACAGCTTAGGGCTGGTATTTTAACAGACGATTTAGGATCGTCAGGGAGGCAGGTACAGGGTGGAGGGACTCAAATGGACAACAGAGTAAGCGTGTGGAAGTGGATTTTGAATAAAAAATGATTCTAAAGCCTGGCAAAAGTTTTTGGAGAAAAAAAATATACCCATTATCGCATACACCAAAATGATTTCCAGAAACAATCCATTATTTTAAAGTACTAGAAACTTATATACATTAATATTTATGCAGTACCCTGCTGATAAAGACCTCATTAGCGAAACTTCAAAACTAGAAGCTGGGAGGAAACATATTAATCATTCTGGCTGCCTAAAATTATACATAAGCTCTGTCAATCTCAAATACCATAAATACAGTGCCTAGATGGAGGTGATGCTGAGACAAGGAGACCCAGGAGGCCTCTGTGCTGGAGGTTCTTGCTCTGCTCCCAAATCCACCCTCCTCCCTTCTGCCCCTGCCTCTGCAACTCCACACCCTCTCCTGTCACCTCCCTCCTCTGGTTTCCAGGCGGTTCCCCAAGGAGAGGCAACAAGGCAGGCTGCTGAGGACAGGGGTCAGGTGGGAGGGCATCCCCATGGGGTCTAGACAAATCAATACATACATAAAGAAGATAAACATTGCATTCATAAAATGGCAAGTGATAAAAACGGTGTGACTGAACAATTCATAAAAGGAATGATAAATCGGTTAATAAGTCTATGAAAGATATTCAACTAATTTATAAAGAAATACACATGAAAACAATGAGGTGTAATGTTATGCCTGCTAGATTATATAATTTCTTTGAAAGATAATTTCTGAGCACTCACACAGCTATCAGGAAACAGGACTTTATTTTCACTGCTTTGGAGTGAATAAAGCAGTATAACATTTCTTGAAGAATCTGGCATTATCCATCCAGTGTCTGTACATTTTAACCTGGAAATTCTATTTCTAGGAATATATACAAGTCAAAAAAATGTGACAATACGCAAAAAGAGACTTGGACAAAGATGTTCTTTCCAGCATTACATATACTTAATCCCTGTAGAAAACCACCCAAATAGTCAACAAACTTGGATTGGTAAAAAAATTATACATCCAGTTATAAAAATGGGACACACGCTCTTAAACACACACACACACGCACGCACACATGCACACACTCCATTAGTGTTTCTAATTTTTCTCTACTATAAAAAAAGGTTTGGAAAAAAATAGGTGAAATAACAGTGGATTTGGATGGCAGAAATTAAGAATATCCTTTTCGTTTGCTATAAAATTACTTTTAATACAGAATGGAAAATTCAACATGAATAACCTCTGTCAGGCCTCAGACCAGAACTGGTGGGAGGGGCCGTGGGAGGTGGATACAGGCAGGACTGCTGGGCAAAGGGGAGGGCGTGCCGGGGGCAGAGCAGGCAGTCGGCTGGAAAACCTCAACAGTAGTTCTCAGCACTAACGTTCAGAGTCCACATTTTGAACCAGTCAAATAGAAACCACACCATCTGAAACCTCTTGATTCGGACTTAAAAATCAGCCTCCTTTGCATGTGTGGAGGCAGGAGGTAGAAGGGAAATCTCTCTACTTTTTCTCTGTTTTGTTGTAAACCTAAAACTGCTCTCAAAACAGTCTTTTAATTTTTTTTTTTTTTTTTTTTTTTTGGTTTTTAATCAGCCTCCTTTCCTTAGTTAATGAGAAGCAAAACTGTTCGAGTTCAGTTTTATGTCTCTGATGTCTCAAGTTCACCATCTGACAGACCCTTAAATAAAAAGCAAAAGGAATGAAGCAAAAAATAATCTGTAATTATAAACCCATGAGAAAAAAATGCACGTGCACATTTCATCTCTCTTCCCTTAAATATGTAAATGTCCTGTCCCGGGTGGTCTGTGCCCTTTGTCCGGTTCTGTTCATCTCTCCGCTACACCTGACTGTAACCACCTTGGGACTGAGATATTATTTGGCAGCTTTTCCAAGTCATCTTCAATTTCAAAATAAGTATGAAGTCACACGGATTAAGGGGATGGAAGCAGAGGAGGGAGAGCCTTAGATGGCTGCCTCTGCCAGAACCCGGAAGCCGGCAGATGCGGATGAAACACACACCTTTTCCTGGGTCCTATCTCAGCCAGGCAGCACTGAACGGACCTCAGAGCATCTGATGACTTTTTCATTTGGTATTTTCTTTTTTAATGGAAAGGAGTCCTTAATGCAATTCTGAGAGAATGCAATTACTAGGCTAGAAAGAAATCTTTTTTTTTACTAATTCACTTCTTATCGCAAACGTCCCTGGAGGGGAGGGGCTGGATCCGTGCTTTGCCACATTCAGGATTTTGAAACCCAGCTCACTCTGCCCCGAGGTTCATAGACTGTCTAATGAGGCGGTGATGTTCTTAGACACAAGTTAGCCTACACACCTCACCATTTGGCACTAGTTGTAGGAAAAGTACAGAAATTATGCGAGCCAAAAACAGGAGAAAAAAGGGAAAAAAATAGGAAGAAAATGTTTAAAATCTGGGAATAAAATAGGAGAATAATGGAGTTACTCTTTTCTAGGATACAGGATAGGATGATTTGTTTGGTTTATCTAGACTTGGCAAGACCAGTATGTTTTGTGATCTTACGTATGTGGGCTATTGCAAGACAGTATTCCTACAACTACTCAAGGTAATTTCTATATTTTTGTTTTATTTTCTCATCTCTTCCTTCCACATTTACTGAGTCTACAGGTGAAGCAGGGCTTGGCAGTTGGTTTCCACGGTCTGGACATATCACGGACAATCGTGTTTGCAAAGTGCAGGGATGCACGGAGGTCCACGCCCAGCGTGAGCTCACTGACACTAGGGAACTCCATCAGTCTGCACACAGCGTGGAGAAGAGCTAGAGGAATCTCAGGACCTAAGGGCAGTAGCACAAAGGAACCCATGCAGACCCCGAGGCTGAAATATAAGATGCTCTTTCAGCACCAGTGTCCAGATGGCTCGAGGGAGTGCTCTCTCATCTCCTTCCCCCTGCCCTGCTGCAGCCAGGACTTCAAGTCACCCTCTTGCCCTTGCCCTCCCACCAGACATCTAACTAGGAACCGCCAAAATGCATGCACGATTGTGTTACATGTGTGCAAGAGTGGTGAGGAACATCCCCAGAGGTAAGTTAGCCGGAGGGATTCACGTTTCCATATTTGCCATCTCCCCCAAAGAAAACACACAACAAAAGTAAAACAATAAAAACAAGACAGTATTTATGAAGACAGAGCTACATGGTGAACTTCCAAGCAGTTGGAGAGATTATAATCTTCAAATTAGTAAACAGCCCATTTTATAGTAGAAAATCCTTACACACAGGATTTTTAAATGAGACTGAGAAATGCGCCTTTCTATATGACTTTTATAATCTTCAAATCACATTAGTTTAAAAGCATTCACAATAGTTTTTCTCTTTTTTTGTATTAATATTTTCTTTTTTAAATTTTTAAATTGAAGTATAGTTGATTTACTATATTTACACCTGAATTACCTAAATTTACACCTGAATTTATAATTCAGGTGTATAGCAATCATCTTTCTCAGATTCTTTTCCTTATAGATTATTACAAGATATTGAATACAGTTCCCTGTGCTACACAATAGGTCCTTGTTGTCTATCTACTTTTATATATAGTAATGTGTATCTGTTAATCCCAAATTCCCAATTTATCCCCGCCCCACCTTTCCCTTTTGGTAACCATAAATTTGTCTGTGAGTCTATTTCTGTTTTGTAAATAAGTTCACTTGCATCATTTTTTTTAGATTCCACATATAAGTGATATTATGTGATACTCAATAGTTTTTCTCATACTTAATTCATAATGTCTATATTTATGTTTCTAAGCATAGACTTCCCTGCTTCTGATAACTCTGAAAGGCCTTATTCTACTGTAAAAGGATTATCTCCTTATTTTTGATATTCTCTTGCAAAGATAAAACTTAATGTTTGAATAAACTTCTATTGTTATATTTGTCCTTGCTTCCAGATATATGAAAATCTGTGATTTCATACAGAGGCTGAAACTTTCACTATACTTAGTTCTTGAAACATATAATACGTCCCTCAAGGTACAAAAATAAGATCCATGTGTTTGCAAATTGCGTGACATCAACTAGCGGAGAGAGGAAGTATCAAGTGATCTTAATGTGGGCTTATGCAATAAATTCCGTTTTCAGAATCCTTATGTTTCTAGAGCCAGCTCTAGAGCCACCAGATATCATTTTACTTTCTCCTATGCTGGTTCCAATTCAATAAAGAATGACTGTGATCTCATATGCATGTAAAAGTCATATATTATAGAAAGGTGTGTTTTCTCAGTCTCATTTAAAGATCATGTGTGTAATGACTTTCTACTATAACACAGACTATTCACTAATGTTAGCTAATTATTCATGTACATTAACGTGACCCTGGCCACTTTCAAGGTAATGATAAATTTCAAACTTTTGAATCCAAAATTATAGCTTATGGCTTACTCAAAACTAATTCCCTAGAAAAGCATTAATGGAATTTATCCCCTTACGATACAATGGAGAATTCATGGAAAAGACCTTTGAAATATAAACTAGGTTGGATTTACTATTGACCACTAATAATTTAATCAACATGTTATTAATATTCAATATATATTAGCTCTTGTCTCTCTTCTATGAAGGGATGTTGCATGACAGAAGGAAAGTAGGTTTAGGGGCCAGGCAGCCCTGGGGTGAAATTTGATTCTGAATCTCACTAGACTAGAATTTTATCTGGAACAAGTTAGACTCACTCAATCTCAGTGGTTTTATTTACAATATATTTTTCAATTGGTTCCTTTATAGATCCTAATTACTGAAAAGTTCTATGTCTCCTGACTGCCATCCAATTTAATTCAAAATAAAAACAAAAAAAAAAATTAGTGTTGGGATTAAAATATACTCACTACTATATATAAAATAGTTAATCAACAAGGACCTACTGTATAGCACAGGGAACTCTACTCAACATTCTGCAATAACCTATGTGGGAAAAGAATCGGAAAAATAATGGATATATGTATGTGTATAACTGAACCACTTTGCTGTACACCTGAAACTAACACAATCAACTATACCCCAATATAAAATAAAAATTAAATTTAAAAAATTAGTGGAATGAAGTTAGGCTCGTTTCTGACTTTTCTGCTGATGCGTATTCTAGGAACCTTTTGAAATACTGACGTAATTTTTTATCATAGAATATTATCAGGCGTTTTGAGTCCTCTGTTTCGCCAGTCAGTGTTCTGTCTTGGAGCAAAGTCTCCTCATAGGATACCCCAGCTGCCATCATCATATCTGTGCTGTAGGCTAGTTGTAAGGATAACAGGAGAGCACTGTGTAAACTGCTTGGGCAAGTAGCTGGCCACACTAACCTCCACAAAGCACAGCCACTCACACAACTCAAGTCTTTACTGAACACTTCCTATGTCCAAGGCAACGAACGCATCTTGAGCCAGAAATTCAACTGTGATCACATATTGGAAAGCTACATCTCATAAACACCAATAAAATAGGAATAGGAGATGTGTTTTATTTCATGGTTACTTAGTTATTTATTCTACAGTAAACCTTATTCCTAGAATGATGAAAAAATATTTCCTTTACAATTCAGAATTAAAAACACCTGTATTGTGAGTAGAAGTAAATAATAAGTTAATTTCCATTTAACTTAGACCATATTTAACTGGATGAGTTAAAATACATCTTTTATGGTTCTTGGAATGTGAATCTCATCACTGACGCTAGAAAACTAACATAACAGAAGCAGTTAATAACTGAAGAAAGTAAGAAGGTCTAAGGGTGGGAGAGTCCGAGATTAAAAATAGATAACAAAATCAACCATTTTGATTAAAGTATTTTAAGAAGGCATATCACTCATCTTTTGTGCAATTACTGGATAAACTGCCAATCCCAGACTGTTTTCAGTGTAAATGTGATTTTTTAATTTAATGTAAGAAGGAATTCCTGACTTACTTTACATTACCAGCAGAAAAAAAAGATGCAAAGCAGGGTGGGAGGGAGATAGAGAAAGAGGGAGGCAAGAACGGGAGGGAGGAAGTTAGAAAGTTAGGCTTTTGAAGAAAGGAACGAAGGAGGAAAGGAGGAAAGATGCGGGGGAGGGACAGACGGACAATATTACAAAGAATTTTTGTTGATCAAAATACAGAGCCAATAATGTGTGCATATATTATATCGATGTCAGTGCTTTGTGAAATACATGGGAACTTTCAAAAATATAGTTTTAGCATTTTTTTAATGTTTTCATGCCATAGTCTGTTCCTAGGAAATTTAACATAGTAATATATCTGATACCTTTGACAAATACAGAAGCCACCTCGGGATCAAATACACTGTGTAAACAATCTTTCTCCAGATGTGCCTCTCTAAAAAATAAGCCACTTAAAATACCACCATTAACAATTAAAAGAGATAGATTTCTGCTTCCTGATAAACACACACAAAGTAACTTTGCATCCGGGGAAAATGTAGGATTAAGGAGGAAACAAGCTTTGTAACAAAGGTGCTCACGTTGGAAGACTGTTTAAAGTAACCGACTATCAAACTGATAATTTATTAAACTGGAATATAATTTAGGTATAGACATGATTTTGCTCTGATGCTTATTTTTTCCTGAATGTTACTTCACTCATTTGAATAGTGAGATAATTTCTGAGATCCTTCTAGTTCTAAAATTGTGGTTCAAGAATACATGTGTGTTTTGCATTCCCTCCTTCTCTCTGTCATTTATATATTTAGCATATCCTCTAAATTATATGTAATCTGCTTTCCTTTTTCTAACAGGTAAACGTCCTTTGAAAATTATGAAGCACTTTGCCAATGTGTGGTCTCATTCGTACTGTGATCTACTGTGATAAATCATTTCTTGATCTTTAGGTGACTAAGACCTTGCCTAATACAGCCAGGATGCCTAGTGAGTTGAGAATCTGAGTTTAGGCGTCTGCCAGCATTCTTGATTGTCACCCCTGGATCATATATATCATTTAACCTTTCTCACTCTGACTTGCCCTAGATTTGAAATAGAAATGAAGGTACTTAGTCCAGACCCAGGAAGTACTGTGTGCATTACATTGCTAATGCTTGTGAAGGATCTTTAAAAAGACACATTATTTTAAAACAAAATAATTTGCATGTAAATAATAGAACTGAATAAAGAATCACACTTTACTGTGTTCAAATTTCAAATCTTGTCATATTCCATTGATGAATATAGGATGATTCAAGGAGAGTGCCTTCAAAATGAAATGTAGTCCCGGGACAGGGAGAACCCAAGAATCCAAGCTCTCTTGATGAAACATAGACGTTGTAACGTAAATTATGATGAATGTAACCATTTGGGTGACTACGACGAGATGACCAGTGGGCCACAGATAGGTAAAAGTGAATCTCCGATAGACTATCTTTTAATCACTAAGCACCTTTCTTTTTCACGCTAACTGAACGTTAAACAAAAGAATTATCTGAGTTTTCCTGATGAAACCAGCCAATAGAAACCAGCTTGGACTTTTAGCAACAGTTACGGACACATAATTTCTAATTTTAAAATGTACACAACAGAAACTTCAGGTAACCTAAGTTGAGAAGTTTCTAGAAAGTGATGATTCAGTTTCTTGTGATGGAGCCAGTCACACACTGAATAGCTACCAACGATCCTGGTGAATTCCAAACATACCATTTGATTGAGGGTCCATATAGGATCCCATGATGTTCACCAGCCCGAACAAAGTCACATGAATGTGTTAAGGGTGGGCAGGTCATAGGAAGGTGGCACAGGTCACCCTAGATGTGGAGCCCGATTCTATCATTTTTTTCAGTTTGGTTTTCTTGGACAGGTCAGCAAAGGTCTACGGCATAGAAGGTCCACCTCACACCACACCCTCAGACAGGCCATAAATTCTGATTAAATTGAATGTACTTCTTTCCTCTGGAGCTCTTTTCCCAGCACCAGGCTACTGTCATATTAAGAAACAGGGAAATTTTGAAGATAAAAATAATTTTAAAATATAAATGAATTAAGTTTCTATATTCAGCTAGAAATGGTCATTAAAATCATTCTCAAGTCATACAAAAAAAAAAAAAAAGAACCTTTTCACATGGGTCACCCTTCCTTCATGGTTATTGTAGAATGCATTTGGATAAACCCATTCAATGAGCAATGAATGTCATTTGAAAACCACCCACTTAATCACTAAACTGTAGCCATATGTGATTACCTTAAATTCTTGACCCAGGAATTTGAGGGGAACCGGGGAAAGAAGAAAGCACGATAAAAAATAATAAGATGGCTGTGCCTAAAAGAACATCTATCATACCCTCCATGTGTTCCGAATCAGCAAGGAGAAAGTCATGGCATGGGCTCCTGGGCTGTTATCTATTTATTCAGCTCTATGGAACATTTTGTTTTTTAAAAGGCACCATATTACAAAAAACAACTTCAAATGTCATCTCACCTACCTCATCATCTCAAAATAGACATATCCTGAACCATGAAAATAATGATATATCTTAGATTCCCTTCATCCCAGAAGCAATACACTTTCATAACAAATTAATGGAAAATACAAACAAGTCCTCTGGAAATTTTAGTCTGTGATCATGGTAGATGGAATTATTGTCTCCATTTTTTCATTCCTCCCTGTAGCCTTGCCCTTCACCATGTGCCTTCACAGCTCCCTCCACAAGAGGTGGTAGTTCCAGTGTTCCCCAGCCACGCTGATCTTGGGCGTGGCCAGGTGACCAGCCTTACTAGTTTTTAAGGGCATATGGTACTGGTGCCAGTTCCAAACCCAGGTGCTGAGCTTCTCCCATCACTGTGATAACAATGTGCTCTGGGTAGCCTACAATTCTCATAAAAATAAAAGACCCAGGGCATATACTTGAGCTGAAAGCTGGCCCTAGGGCCATGCTGAGCCAAGCCCAGCCCGAATCAACCACCACAGACAATCACAACTGCATACCTAGTACACAAATGCTTGATGTTTTGTGACATCGGGTTTTGGAATCGATTGTCATTCAGCATTTTTATGGCAACAGTAGACCGTGACATTAATAATCCTAGGGTAAGTATTAACTTATATACATATATTTGCACATAGTATATATGTGTGTGTATATATGTATATGTATGTTTACTAATTTGTTAAATGAAATAAAAATATTATGTATAGCCTTGTAAATCAATACATCAAAAATAATTTAAAATATCAGCACTATGTCTTTCATTATATTATTATTTAAGAACATACTATTCCTCTTAATATTATTATTTATGTTAATATTATATTTAATTCTATAATTACATTGAATATAATTATATTAATATTATATTATTGATAATTATATTATCGATGATAGTATCAATAATTGTATTATTAATAATATTAAGAGGAGTAGTATATTCCTAAAGATCTCCATAAGGGGAAATGTGTAAGTTCTCTTTCTAATGGCTTTTCTAATTTAATAAATCCATCCGTTGGAATTCACTAGGACATATTTTCCAAATAGCGGGATGCGAATCCATTCTGTATCTCATTACTATCATCCACAGACAGTACATCTGGTTGAATCTTGTAATTACAATACTAATGTGGGCTAAAGATCGTTATTAGCATGCTCGCTTTAAGTTTCCTGGGTGACGGACAGCTGAGGAATCCACCTCCACAATCCAGACAGCAGGGCACTGGAGAGGGTGGGAAACAAATTATTTCCATTGCCAACACCAGTCTCTCAGCAGCGGCTCTGGATGGCTGTGTTAAGAATGATGATGAAACAGCATTTGCCGTGAGAGTTGGTTGTGGAAATGTGCTGCTTATTGGCACTGCAGAAGGGAGAGTGTGCAAATTCCTTTACTGATGTGTGCCTCCAACTTTCTCCCCGTCCTGAGACAAACATTCAGTGAGCATCTCCTGGATTACAGCCCTTTTGCCTGTAGGTTCTGAGGAACCAAAGAAAAAAACGCAAATACATGATCTGAAAAATTAGGCTGATGTAATTTGCCTGAAGCTTGTACTTGCATTCTAAACAGTAATACAACTTAAGATGTTCCTGAATACTTATCCTGATAGAGGATGCTCTCACCTTGAAATTAGCCAGAACCCAGGCAGCAATCAAACTCACGTCCATCAGCTAAGTGGTTACAACCATTTAGAGCACACTGGTTTTAAAACAAACTCTCTCTTGGACGTGACCACTCAAAAAGATCACCTGATGGGAGAAAGCATTAAAACATAAATAGATTTTAGAATCTCAGGATCATCTTTCCTAGTCTCCAGGCCAAGAGTCGTATATTCAAGTGACAGTGCTCTCAGGATCTCAAAGGTCTCTCTCCGTAGCTCTCAAATAAATTTGAGTCAAATATTCTTGAACTGTGTTTTCAAATGACTGAGTTGAAATCATTTGGGTCGGGAAGAGAAATCATTATTCAAGGCTATGAGTGACCAGCAAAATCTTGTTTATGTAATCGAGGGACATCCTTCTCACTTAGTCATCTCTTAGGAAGCTTTACTTTGCAGTCTGGCAACGACGAATACACGCCTTAGAAGCCTACCACCACGGCTGCCAAATCAAACTGACAACGAAACAGATGGGTCTAATTACTAATAAAAGTAGTTATAGCTATTAATTCCGGAACAACTGTCGGATCCATTCATGACAAGTATATGGATTGCTAGAATCTAAATTCATAGACATTATTCTTTTGAAGTAAAAATGCAGTTTTTAAAAATTAGAGGAAAAAAAAAAAAAACTCTTGAGGAAGGGCAGTAAAAAGGTCAATCAAATGTTAATTCTATGATATACCCATATCAGGAGTTTTCAGTTTAGAACCATGGGATAGAACAGTTGCTTCAAAAATCTCCTATCAAACACCCAACATTTGAGAAGTAGGGAGTCTAATTTCAATCTCCAAATATTGCCTGCAACCTGAGCATACTGTATGTATAAAGAATTACTTATCCATAGCTCATTTTAGCACTTTCATATATCTCTAATTAAATGCTACATTTAATACTATCATAGTTTCCTTGCTATCCTGCATCATCACTTTAATTTATTAAACTTTAGAGCCAAATGATTATTATTTTTTCTGGATATTTCTTAAAGAATATTTCATACAATATAGTTGCATCCAAATAAGTATTACAAGTAAATATTATATTTGTAAATATAAAAATACATTATCCTTCCAAAACCCTCCTCACATAAACAAATGAATATGTCCTTCTGTAAGTAATTTGTTTTGTCCCAGGCATGGCTTTTAGACTTTTTAGACTTGTTAATTAATGTGAGGTTGGCAAAGGTAGAGCTGAAGTTTTTGCTTTTAGGCACCACATAGCTGTGTTTTCGTTCCCTACTAACAACTCTACAAGTTGGTTAAGAAAACAAAAAAACAAAAAACAAAAAAACTCATATATTCTAGGAAAATAACAGCAGTAAATGACGGATCAAAACATTAAAAAAATTAACTTTAAAAAATTCATCTTGTGCTTTTATGTTCAGCCCATTGGGGAAGAAGAAACTGACCAGTAATGGACACACTCTGACAACTTCCTAAAATTTACACCTGAGAGTTGAGGCCCAAATCTTAATGATTTTTTTATATCATTAGTTAGTTTTGCTTTGGTCTTTTTAGAAGGTAAGGAAACCACACGTATAATAGAGCATTCTTAAACAGAAGAGTGGATGCTACCTTGGCACTGGTTTCCAAATACAAAAGAGATACTTCAACCCCCTTCCCAATGTAAGGCCTTCCTCTGTGCTGCTGAATTTGTAAATCACCCTCTCTGCTTTTTGCCTGTTCAGTGAGTCCTCAACCCCAGGATTCAATTTTAATGTCCTGTTTCTAATGGAATTCTTTGCATTCCCCCAACCTCCCTTAGGTTAGATGCACGTGGGATTCATTAGCACTGCACACTGCACCCATCCTTGGTAGTGCTTTTTCATCGAAAAATTTATATGATGCCCTTGCTTCTCCTTACACTGTTGGCTCCACGAGGCCAGGGTCCATGGAGGTCTTCTGGCCAGAATAGGCACTGACCTATATGCTTTCAGTGGATGTTTACTTAATGGTTGATCGAATGATAATCATCTAAAAATCATGTTTATTATCTTCAGAAGGCTTTCAATTTGACTGGATAATAAATATTCAATAAATACTACATGCTTATTAAGTCAAACCTAAAATATATTTGAGAATATCTGTTGGCAGCATGGAAATACTTGCCTTTCTGTGCTGTGGGATCATATTCTTAATGATAGAAATGTGTTGCTTTGAATATTAAGGATATAAATATTTAATCAATAAACAGCTGAATTAGGGAGAGGACAGTAGTCTCCATACCCCCAAGAGCAGGTTGTAAAACCACAAAAATTGGGGGTAGTTTATTTCTCTTGTTGCACTAATATCTTCCAACAAACTCCTTTGAGCCAACGATGCTGCAAAAACTTTCTCCTAGGGTAAGTGCTGACAGGTGAATGCAGAGCTGCTATCTTCCATAACAAAGTGTTTGGGTACAGAATTGAGTCAAGAAAGACTTGCACAAATGCTGCAAGTATTGACACTAGGAAACAAGGGGATACTTTTAAGATATAAATCATCAATCAATATACCCTCTTTAAAGATGCCTTTGACACATGATACAACATAGGAAAATGAAAATAAAGACTAAATTATAATAGCTACCATTTTGAGCATATATGTGCCAAGATATCTGATGAGAACCCCACTGATATTATTCCACGAAAGGTCCATTAAAATCTAAAGACACAGACACTGTCATTTTCCCTTCTGCCAGGAGATACCTGAGACCTAGGAAGTGAGTTGACAGAGCTCACACCACTTACAAGTGGCAAAATCAGGCACAGAACCTGATTCCAAAGCGTGTAACGTTGTGAAAGGCAAGCGCTGAGAGCATATATGTTTCGTATTCAGACTCAACCAGACGATTCTATTTTTTACACTAAAATTGAAATATAAATATAGTTACTTAAATCCAGTTACAAATCCAGAAAAGACAGTTGGCTAGGTAAGCTAGGAAGACCATGTAGAATGGTTTGGGTGAAAAATCGAAGAAATGACAACAACAACAACAAATCTCACACAAATTTTAAAAAATGAAACAGAATCCCAGCCATGTGCTGATTAACAGTCCAGCGTCATGGGGGTTATAAAATAGTTTTAATATAAATCAGTATGAAGCAACAGCAATAAAAGGACAAGAAGCACCGTGCCCTGCCAAAGCAAAGATGCAGCTGATAACATGGAAGGACCAGGGGAGGAGAGCCCCAGCCGACCCCACTGGAGCTTTGGAACTGCAGACTCAGTCCACTCCTGACAGGAGCTGCTTCGTTTTAAGGGTCGGGTCTCTAAAGCCAGACCAGAGTGCACATCCTCGCTCCTCAACAGAGACAAATGCAGCCATATACGTAGTTTTGAATTTTCTAGCAGCCACGTTACAAAAAAATAATCAAAAGATAGTATTGGTTTTAATAACATTTACCCTAGTATATTCAAACTGTTATCATTCCCATAGCTAATCAATATAAACATGATTGAGATATTTCACATCCTTTTTCTTATACCAAATTTTGAAATCTAGGTGTCTCTTAACCTTTCAGCACATCTCAGGTTGGACTAGCTACATTTCTAGCGCTCCAGAGCCACATGGGGTGAGTGGCTACCATATTGATCGACCAGATTAAATCCAAGTTCTATGACTTACCAAGTGTGTAAACCTACACTAGGTACCTTACAAACTTTGCCACAGTTCCCTCTTCTGCACATGGGGTAATAACAGTGTCTCCCTCATAACACTGTTGGGAACATCATGGGAATTAGTGGGTGTAATGTGCTGAGAACCTTGGACAGGCCAGGGTCAGCATTATATAAAGATGTCAGACTTTTATTAGCTAATCTCGAAACGACTTCAGTAGTCTTTACAAACACAAAACTTTAGTTAACTGTATCATTTCACATAATTTTGAAGAATCGTAATGTGAACTTCAAAGAATTGAGTCACATTAACCCACATGCATCCCCTGTGCTGAACTGAAATTGAATTTTCTGATTCATTATTTATAGGAAATGATTTTGTTTTTACAATTTGAATGGTGCCCCTATAGTCAAATGAAAATGTTTCCCAATGTAGTCATCTTCTGAAAGTGAACACTTCGCTGTTTTTGTTTTCTTCCTTTGATAATTTAACCATTAATAGTTAGATTATATTTTCACATTCACTACATTGGTAAACTAAATGAGTAAGACTTTTTTTCTTTTTGCTTTACTTCATGGAATATATATATATATATATATATATATATATATATATATATAAATTCTTTCCAATTAGGATTTGAGGAAAATACACAGATAATGTAATTTTGTATTTCACAGATAACTGAATAGCATTTTTATACTGTTATAGAGAGCTAGTGAAAATCAGTCAACTGGAAGTTTTCATAACTCATATATAACAATGTATTTACTCTGAGGAAATTGAAGAGGCCTGAGAAAATGCTTTGCATATCATCAATATAATAAATTGTATAAAAAAGGAAGATGACTAGCAGCCGCATAGCACAAAGAGATCAGCTCGGTGCTCTGTGACCACCTAGAGGGGTGGGATAGGGAGGGTGGGAGGGAGACGCAAGAGGGAGGAGATATGGGGATATACGTATATGTACAGCTGATTCACTTTGTTATACAGCAGAAACTAACACGCCATTGTAAAGCAATTATACTCCAGTAAAGATGTTAAAAAAATATCAAATAAAAATTTTTAAAAAAGATAAAAGCTTTATAAATTAGTTCATGGAGATTAAATGATTTACACAAAAATTGTAAGACCCTTTAGTCTGCACCACATAAAATTAAACTGCTACCTTTCCTGCAAAATGAGATTAAAGAGTGGGATAAAATAGGCATGATATTCAAGGCAAGACGTTTGTTCTAAGATTTTCATTTTCAGTACTATTCCACCCAGTGTAATGTGCACCAAAATTAAAGGATTAACCAGATTCTATCAGAAAAGTGATCCGTGCATTTCAGAGAAAGTGCTACATATATGAAAAGCATCGTTATTACAAAGCATAAGAGATAACGTGAGAAAAACAAGACTCTGGTGACAGTGACAATCACTGCCTCATTAATTTCTTCCTTTCTCACGTCTGGAAAGTTGTGAAGCGCTAGGCTGAATAAGAGAACTGTAGACAATTCAATTTCATTGAATTTCAAATTAATGTGTTCCAGTAAGAAATGCAAAACCTAGTATCAACTGGGAATATCGCCTCTGATCACAGAAGTTCCTTCTGTCAAGATATCTTGAATATTGGCCCACTGTTTTTTAACCACTTGAATAGGATTTTTTTAAAAAATAGCATATTAAGTTAAATCATATAATATTAGTATTCGACCATTCTTGTTCTAGAGGAACAAAATTTCAGAAGATGCAATCTAATGCAACTTAGAGGCATGAACGTTTGTCTGTAAGAAACAGTGAAATCGCCACCATTCGTCTGTGAATAAGAGGACTACACTCCCTAACAACCTGTTCCTCTTGATAGAAGTTTCTGAGAGGGGCTTTAGAATAAGTCATGCAAATATAAGTTGAGGATTAAAAACAAAAATAAATAACATAAAGAAAGAACCAAAAATCTTCTTGCTATTACAGAAGAGACCAAGAAATGACATCGTTTTATACGTCCTGTCTTTTATACAACTTTGGCATCACCAAAATTTCCTACACAGCTGGACAGGAATTGTTGCTGATGAGAAAGCAACCAATCAATTCCTTCGACGGTGCTTCCTGGGCGCTCCATGTGTGTGAAGGAGGTAAGCACAGCCGCGTCTCTGCCTTTTCTAATCTCTAAGTGAGACAGGACCACAGTCAGAGTCTGTGTGGTGCAGATGAAGGGCTGTACATGTCCGGGGAGGTTCTTATGCTTGGAGTCCCTTTTGATCTAACCTACATCTACCCAGAGCCTTTCCATAGCTCACTCAAAAAAAAAAAAAAAAAAAAAAAAAAAACAACTCCCTGATCTACTCTGCACACTTTAGTCTGCTAAAGGAATAAGCTATAAAATGAATACCATAGAGGAAAAATGTCACTTAAAGAAATTGACTTTCTTTCTAAAGCTGGGGAAGACCCAGACTGTGTGTTTTCCTGTATTTTTGTAGATGCTCTTAGAGAGGAAAACACATTTCTAATATCCCACTTTTTATAAGGCAGTAATACCATTGATATGTCATTAGTATGCTTTATAACACCTCTGAGAAGCAGGTGATATTGCTCATGTCAGAATATAACACATTGGGGCTTCCCTGGTGGCGCAGTGGTTAAGAATCCGCCTGCCAATGCAGGGGACATGGTTCGAGCTCTGGTCCTGGAAGATCCCACATGTCGTGGAGCAACTAAGCCCGAGCGCCGCAACTACTGAGCCTGTGCTCTAGAGCCCACGAGCCACAACTACTGAGCTCACGTGCCACAACTACTGAGCCTGAGCTCTAGAGCCCGTGAGCCACAACTTCTGAGCCCACATGCCACAAGTACTGAAGCCTGCGTGCCTAGGGCCCGCGCTCGGCAACAAGTGAAGCCACCGCAATGAGAAGCCTGTGCACCGCAACAAAGAGTAGCCCCCGCTCTCCACAACTAAAGAAAGCCTGTGTGCAGCAACGAAGACCCAACGCAGCCAAAAATAAATAAATTTATTAAAAAAAATGATCAAAAAAAGGAATATAACACATTAAACCACGCATCGCTTGACAGAATTCTAAGAATGAACAACTCTTCAGAAAAAATAGCCTTGTCCTTATTTATCTGCCAAAGCTCATATCAACATTGGATTCCAAAAGGAACAACAAGATTTCACCCTGCTTTTAAGATCCCTCCAGCAGATGTTATATTCATGCATCATTTACATAGTTGAGAAAAACTATTTCCAGAAATATGGTAAGCATTCTCTAAATCACTGACATAAGCTTCATTGATTAATTCATAGACTGAAGAAATATGGCATGTTTTGGTCTTAGTAATATACGTATTCAAGAAGAAAATGTACTTAGAAAAAAAAATCAAACATGAAATGCTAGGAGACATCTTTCTGTTAAAAAGTAAATACACAAATTACTCCCAACCAGAGCCTGTGCTGCAGAAAAAAAAAAAAAAAAATTGCTAAGATTGTGAAAAAAAAATTTAGAAGATCATAAAACTGCCACCAGCCCTATCTTTAGACAAAAGTTTCATTTATAGCCTACATAAGCCTCATCCTCTGTACTCTTCCTGCATGTAGCAAGGGAGTTTCTAAAAATAAGTATCAGAAGCTTTCTGATTTGCTTCTTATTCTAATGATAATGACCAAACACCAGTGAATGTGTTAGCTCTTCCTAGAAACCCTAGAGAAACGGGTTCATCAAAGTTCAAATCTCTGGCGAGCATCTTTGCCGAGCCTTTAAAAGGGTCTCCAAAGCTACAACTTCATTTCACCCATTTCAGAAGAAGAGGACACGCTGTTAAGAGATTCAAGAATCCTCAGTAATTCAAGATAAAAACAGTCCAGATAAACCCCTGACAGGCAGCCTTTGAGAAAAGGCATTTGGAGTAATCATACTGTTGTTTGAAAATGTCTGGGGTTGTCACTGGATTTCATCAGATACATCAGAACAATTCTAGACTATACAGCAGTCTTCTCAGGCTTTGTGCCACTTTTACGTGATCCAAGTACAGTGTGTGCTGAAGAGGGTTTTCACAGGAAGGTCAATCCACTCTCTCTACATTTCTTAACTGTTTGTAATCATGTATTATTGACTCAGTAACCAATAATGATTATAGAATTGCATAACATCATTTCTGAGCGTCATCGTTACACTTCGGTGGGAAAGCAATGTAAGTTTCAGAACCAATCACTTTTAGAAAATAATTTCAAGCAAAACTTTCTGGCATGAGCCTCACAACTTCAGCCTATTTCCTGGAACGTGTAATGGATTTCCTGGAAATTGCAGGAAAATTAGATTTAGTCTATCTTCAAAATAGTTGGTTTTATAGAATGTTTATATATGCAAATAATGAAGCATGATTTTAACAGATCCTCCTAAGTGCCTACTATGTTCGGACACTGTTCAGAGATTTGGGACATGGGTGAGCACAGCAGAGAACCCCAGCTCATGCAGCTGCTTCCTGCGACCCATACCTTCAGCATTTTGCTCCAGCACAGGAATCACTGACAAGGAAACGTTCTAGAAGATCAAAATCCCTCTTTATTAACTTAGCTTATTGAAATAAGAGCCCCCCAAATTATAGTATGGGGAACTCTTACAGTTAGGTGGATAAAGTTAACTCATATTTAACTGATACAAATATAATTTAGTCCATACAACCATACGTTTTATTAAATAAATTAATAATTTGATGATCATGTCTGTTCATTGCCTGAGATAATCATTTTTCAGTTTTAAAATGTGTTACTTATATAGACAGAGTTTAAAAGTCCTGCTAAATCATGACTTGACCAGGCAGGAAATTACGCAGTATTCCACCGGGTAACCTGAATTTTGACGTGAGAGGTTTTGACTCGATCAATGGCACCCATGTCAATATCACTGAGATCTGGAGGGTACCATAATGAACGTCTGCAGATCAATAGAACTGAACACATTAGAGCAAAGCCTTGTCGTTTCATCATCTGAACAACTAAATTAACAATCCATTTTAATTGGCTGCAAGTCAGTCAGTTTGCAGTTGTATCCTGTCCCTCTCAGCCTCCTGATACTACTGTCCGCCTGAGGTCCGAGCCAGCCTGTGGACACGTGTCCTTGCAGGGCTGGTTTATAGCCGTATATTAAGGAGGAAACATGGGGTGTTGGCATCAATACAATCTGTGAAGGTTCTGGGAACAGAAAAGGAATTAAGTGATATTGTAGAATGGTACGGCCAACTCTACTCATTCTGGCGTTACAATACCCCTTGAGATGAAAGAGGAGGAGGCGTGGTTAATGTCATCTAAATAAGTAAGTCACAGCCTCAATGTGAGTTACATCTGGTGGTCCTCTTGACGAAATTTAGAGAAATGTTCCACGTCTTTATTCTCACCAGGGTTATACGAGGTACAAGGAAGACACATCAGGTTGAAATCTTTCCTTTGAGGAGTTTTTATGATGAGGACACATATTCTGGATATTAGCAATTTTTACTTAAAACAATTTCAAAGTAATCAATGCCAAAACACTTTTCCTCTCAAGAAGGGCTATGGTTGTTTGGAGAAAAAGAGGCTGCTTTGTGTTGATCAGGAAAGACTTCCAGAGCATCTAGGAAGCGGTGTCTGAATCAGGCCTTGAAAGGTGATAAATTGCATAGGGCAAAGTGAGACAGACTCTCAAGGAAAAAGATGACAAAAACATGAAGCTAACAGAGAAAGACATATCATACAATATCGCTTATACGTAGGATCTAAAAAAAATGAATGATAGAAATGAACTTATATACAAAACATAAAGAGACCCACAGACATAGAAGAAAAGCCTATGGTTCCCAAGGGGGGAAGGGGGTGGCAAGGGATAAATTAGGAGTTTGGGATCAACATATATACACTGCTGTGTACAAAACAGATAACCAACAAGGACACTGTGTATAGCACAGGGAACTCTACTCGATAGATTGTAATAACCTATAAGGGAAAAGAATCTGAAAAAGAATAGATATGTCTGTGTGTATATATATATATATATATACATACACATCTGAATATGTGTATATCTGTGTGTATGTATGTATATATATATATATATATGAAACACTTTGCTGCATGCCTGAAATTAACACATTGTAAATCAACTATACCTCAATTAAAAAAAAAAACAAATATGAAGCTAGAGGGCAAAGGGTACTGAGCCACTCACCCCCAGGCTGCAGACATGGAAACAGCTGGGGCAGGATTTAGAAGGAGTATGCTGAAGGCAGGATCACAGAGCTTCAAGTTTGCCTGAGGCTTTGCCTGGTTTTGTTCAAGTGAGTCAAACTCAGTTTTCATTCATTCTTATCATCCAGCACAAAGCTGCACCAGGAGCCTCCTGACTGTCCCGCACAATGTGAGGCAAACAGGGGTGCACACGCGTCCCCTGCCTGTATGAGCCTAAGGTTCTGCCGGCGCAGGTTCATCAGGAAGCAAAGTGGAAACCCCTGCCGGGGATTAGATACAGGGCACAGCCCAGGAGGAGCCATGGTGGGACTCAAGGAGGGCTGAGGGTGGGATGCACGAGCGGGACGTGGGAGAATCATGGAGTTAGAGTTGATGGCCTGAGCAACTGATGCCCCACAGGGAAGGGGCTGCATAGACGGTCTCAGAAATAGTGTCCTACTCCTGCAGCTGCCAGCAGAGTGACCTCCCCCATCTGTCCCCGCAGATGTACCTTCCTTCATGTAAAAGACAATCTTCAGTTAACAGAAAAGGAAAACCACAGCACAACACAGGAAAGAGGGCTCAGAGGCTCTCAGACGGGAAATCCACATTAGGACTTACGAGTAGATATACAGGGTTATGCTTTGTTTATACACTTTATATATTGCATACCCATTCCACATAGGTATACATATGTATAAAATTTTAAATATTCATTACAATAGCACTCTCCTTATTTTTAATGAGGATTCATCTTTGTATGTATATATGCATGTATATATATGCATACATTTGTACACAAGCATATAAATATATATTAATACACGCATAAACATGCATATTTATACATATCACATATGTATATATAAACATATAATATTTAATCTATATTATAATATACACATTATATATATATACATAAATACACCATATATATGTATTACATCTATATATGAACATGATTTTAAACTAGGGTTGTGTTTGGTGATAAAATGGGATGATTCTTTTCCCACAGAGATATGCCAGCATTTTCATAGGTATTAAAGACTTTGTTATTTCCTTTAAACTCCCATTTTTCCTATATAAAGAAAATTGATAACAAAAATGAAAAGATGAAGTCTGCTTGGAAACTCAAATTCACATCTACCACCACCATGAAGCATGTGTTTTCATACAGGCAGGATCCCAGTCCGTCCTCTCCAGCGAGGTGACCCATCGGGCACACCCAAATTGTCCAGTTATCACTCTATTCACCTGCAATATACCCCAAACCACTGCTTTATCACAGTGGGCACCAGGCACTTTCCAACTGAAAACTATAATTTTCCACCTTCTTTCTCATATAATCCCAATATAATTTCTGAATCAAACCAAACAATTTAATCACATACTTAAAATCAGTGGAATTATAAGGCAGATTTATGAAAAGAGAATGCCGCTGCAATCAATATTTTTTTTAAATCAATTTATTTATTTTATT
This sequence comes from Delphinus delphis, assembly GCF_949987515.2. Lineage (NCBI taxonomy): Eukaryota > Metazoa > Chordata > Mammalia > Artiodactyla > Delphinidae > Delphinus > Delphinus delphis. Next base: position 27,484,268 of record NC_082703.1, read on the forward strand.
TGTTTATTTTTGGCTGCATTGGGTCTTTGTTGCTGTGTGCAGGCTTTCTCTAGTTGCGGCGAGCGGGGGCTACTCTTCGTTGTGGTGCACGAGCTTCTCATTGCGGTGGCTTCTCTTGTTGCGGAGCTCGGGCTCTAGGCACGCAGGCTTCAATAGTTGTGGCACACAGGCTCAGCAGTTATGGCTCGCGGGCTCTAGAGCGCAGGCTCAGTAGTTGTGGCTCACGGGCTCTAGAGCACGGGCTCAGTAGCTGTGGCGCATGGGCTTAGTTGCTCCACAGCATGTGGGATCTTCCCGGACCAGGGCTCGAACCCGTGTCCCCTGCATTGGCAGGTGGATTCTTAACCACTGCACCACCAGGGAAGCCCGCAATCAATATTTTAAATGGCATCATTTTGTTTGTAGCCACATTAATATAATTCAGCTATCACCCTAAACATGTACTTGCAATATGATTAGAAATAAATCATCAGGAGTAATATGGTAATGCAAGAAGCTTATGACTATGGAATCATTTGGTGAAAATTGAAAACAGTTAATGATTTGATACAGTGTTGGCAAAGAAAATTAGAACAATCAGCCATAAATAGTATCTGCTCTAACGCTATATTTCAGCCTGTCAGCTCTACCATTATGATAGTGCTAAAGAGCTAAATTTCACATCCAGATAGTATGCCTCATTCGTAATACTATTCAGTCAACATCTTAGTGACCAGCATTTTCTATATTTGAATCATAATGTGCTGTAATCAATTAGGAGGTAACATTGCACTGAACACATATAATGGTGCAACTAAAAGTCTTGGAGTCTATTCACAAAACTGTATAATTTATGTGACAGAGGAGATTTACAAGTTCTTAATATTTCATATCACCATAAATTCTCTTGAACAAATGTTTTTAAACGTATAGTGATAGAAAAATCATTCTAACTTCCTAACAATTTTCTCATATAAGTCCATTATTTATTCTAGAAACAAGTCTAGCTAATGGCTTTATGAAATCTACCACAGCTAAACTACAGAAATATAGTTTGGGACGTTGCCTGTTCTATCCTTTAATGCCATTTAGAAAAATACTACACACATTTTTTTTTCTTTAACAGTTCATTTTTTAAATAAAGCAAACCATGTAACAGCGGGGTTTTCTTTATATCGTGATTACCAAAAAGCTCAGTGGATCCAAAATTAGATTCAGTCTTAGCAACAATGGTATTAATGTTTTCATCCGTATTTTTACTTCCACTGGTCATGATCTCCATATATACACACATAAACCTACATATATGTGCATATAAATGGAAATATAAGTGGATATATGCATGGATATGTATTTATATATAACATTTGATTATTTGTACATATAAATATAAATAATAAATGGAAATATATTCATATTACATGCATGTATCATGTACATTTCTATATATGATGTTATTAATATTTACATATCGATTTTTATATAAATAAAACATATATGGATAAATATTTCTTTGAATAAATCACGTATCAGGGCACATGAAACATGCTTGGGGCAAAACGCCAGTAAAAGGAAGTAATATCGTTAGAAAAGGGGCAAAGATACAAACATCGGTACATAAACGTTTATAGAAAACGATCCTTATATACAGAGGGGAGCCACCAGTGCAAATGTAACTCATAGTCTAATAATAATGTCTACATATCGCTTTATAGTCTACAAAACGGAAATACTTTCATCTCATTTGAGCCTCACCATAGGATGTGTGCAGTGTGGTTTGTTTCCCTCTTTGCAGGTAAGAATCTAAAGAGCTCTGATGTTTACTAAAGAATGTCAGTTTGGTTAAGTGGTGAGAACAAGATTTGGAACTAGGTTTCTGATTCCAAAACCTGTGATTTAGCTAATGAGCAGGCCTCAGTCTCCGTCTTTGTAAATGGGAAAAATATTATTTACCTTCAATGGCTTTCCATGCAAGAAATAAATGGCTTAGGAGATATAAACGGCTAGAATAGCACAAGGTAACAACAGCCTGCTCTTGCAGGGTGAGACTTGCTGTTGTAACACTTCAGAGTCCGTGGCGTATAGACCGTATTCCACTGTATTGCTGCCCTTTGGTTACCAAGCAAGATGGATTTATTTTTTGATGGAAGAAATATTAATAATTATTATTGTAACACTAATATTTATTTGACATCTTAAAATGAACAGAAGCTAAACCCTAGTTAAAAATCCTTTATCTTATATAACAATCTCATCAGACTACATACCTCACCCCCAAATGAAGAATTTGTGTCATTTGGTACGGAAATAGGTCTCCTGAATTGGTTTTATTTTATCTAATTATTTTGCAAGGTTTATAGAGCAAAGAAAATTTCCTGATTAACTTCTAGAAAGACTGTTACCAAATTTATGGTCAACATATCATAAATATATGGTATATGCTGTCCTACACTACTTGGGTCTTTGTTTTCCTTTCTGTTAGACTCTTAACTTTTTACATCTATAGCATAAGAAGAAGGTCTGTATTCTGGTACATGTCCTCAAATTTTCTCCTCTTCAGATTGGAATACCAAGCATTCAGTCAGCAAACATTATCTGACCTCTGCCCTGTCCCCTTGGTCTTTTTATACAATATGCCAGATAGGTACATTCTATGGAAATGTATCTTTGGAATTCTGTCAAAAAAAATTATTGAATTGAAAAATGCTTGTGTGGAGTGAACTGGCTGCTTTGCCACAAAACAGGGTCACAGGCTAAGGGTTAGACTGTTTGAAACAGAAGCAGCTCTGGAAGCTCCAAGTAGAAGAGCCAACAGGAAAAGGGAAGGCCTTTGAAAGAAGAGTGGACTCTGTCTTGTGGATTTCTCCACGTACGGAGAACTGACTATGTTAAAATACGTAATTTTGAAGTATTTTTAATTGATCGGCACATTGGTTTTATTGTAATTAGGAGGCTTATAGAATTGCTCTATTAACCAACATCTAGGTTTCCAATTATAGGAGTTTTCCTTCTTGCAAGAAAAGCACTATGTCCATCCACCTCGTGCCTTTGGCTCAATGAAAAACATCAGAGATGACTGTCAGAGCCAAGACCCAGATGGGGAATCTCCTCCCATTTCTCTGTGAGTGCACAGCCCTCCATTAAATGCATGCAGGCAGCATCCTCTCCTGATCTGGAGGGGGGCTGAGAGTCCTTGAAGCAGCAGTGGTCAGCTTACACAGAGAAGAAACACAGTACAGACCACCATGACGGAGGGCTAGGGCACAGTCAGAGTGGCACAGAAGCTTAAGGGTGGAGACACATTATGAAAAGAAAATAGACAACATGCATGCACATGGTTACATAAGCACGTTCTACCAGAGCTTGTTTAGCGATCAGAATATACATGTGGACAAGATTAAAGAATCACTATTTTTGCATGGTCTTCCCGTCAATGATAACTAAAGCCCACCAGAGAGCCATGAGAAACAGTCATCATCCTTACAGCCTGAGCCAACAATGAGAAGTTAGAAAACAAACAAACAAAGTGAACAAAGGTATAAAAATGAAATGAATATGGCAGAAGTTCTCTGAAATTATTATATTGAGTTGAGAATTCAAAATAATTCGGGACCATGCTTTCTAGTCATTCCAGTGTGTCTATCATTTCCTTACTGAGGCTGTAGACCTTATGAATGAAGGAGTGCAGAGATGTGTGATCAGATATGCAGACAGTTATTCCGTTTCTCTACTTTTTTACATGACCTCAGACTCAGTTTGCTATTCTGCAAAATGATGATAATAATTACCCTGTGCATAGTGGGTACAAATGAAGGGTAATTATTGTTATTATTTTTAAATGTAAGTGATTTGAGATGGTTCCTTAACTCCCAGGTGTATATACCTTCATGGCCCTCCTGCCTTTCCTCAAGGTTTATTTTCCTAATGCTGAAAAATGGTAGAATAGTCAATCTGCACAAACTCAGTGCGATCTCTCTTAGATCATCTGCCTCTCATTCTTCCACATCACGAGGAGAAGGGTGCAGGGAGAGAGTCCTGCTGTATGTGTGCAAAGATACTGGCGTGATACTTAAGGTCTGGGTTACATCCCACAAGACACTGGACCTTTCTCTGAGTTACACCTCCTCTTTTCTCATCTGTAACCAGGTCACTGTGACATTCAAGTTATGTCAGGGATGCAAAAACATTTTTATAAGCATAAAGGATTATTTGGGGATTTCCATTTAGAATTACTGTTGAAGAATAGCTTAGTAACATGTACTAATGTAACCCAATCAGTTGAAGAATCCATTAATTATACAAACTTGGTCTCAAAAATAAAATAGCTCCACAGAAGTACATATCTCACCCATAAAGCGCTTAGGTACTGCTTTTCAGTGTTTCCACGGCAATTTAAAAATCTCATACTGTGTAATAATATATTATAGGAAATCAACTTTGCTCACATCTCATGCACATTCTAGGTGCATTATGGAATCTCTTAGTGCAATATGCAAATAAAGCATCATTGAAATTCCCTGGTAATCAGGATTATTCCTACAGCGTCTCCTGAAGCTCTTGTTATTCAGAAAAGTAGGTAAGTTCACTGATCCTAATGGGAACGAGGAAATGGTGAAACCAATTTCTTCAAAGGAGGAGACATATCAGTTATGCTTAGATGCCAAGCAATGGGATGTAAGTGATATTATCCCTCCTAATCTTAGTATCAGATGCTACCACCCTTTAGCAACAAGACGGGTGAACTGAATGAAGTGTGTAACTCAATCAAGACCAGAGTCACGAGACCTGAGTTCTGCTCCCACTATCTGCACACGCTACGTGTGCAGAGCTAGGAGCGCAGGCATCTTCAATTGCCAAGTGCAGGTAATTACATTTGCCTGCCTATTTCAGGTACTCTAAAAGAATCAAAGTGAATAAAGCATCTCAAAAAATATGGTGTGAAATTAAAAAGTATTACATAACACAATGACGGCTGATGTCCTAAGTATTTATACTAAAATGAGTCTTTCTATTCCTGTTGCCCTTTCTCTCTTTTTCTTCTGGCCAAAAAAAAAAAAAAAAAAAAATTGCATCTTTCAGATATTTCCATCTGCTTTTTTCCCAAATTGAATGTTGCAATCCACTGAAGTTAACTACGTGTCAATATATTCCAGGAAAGTAAAATAAAGTTGAGTTAGATGCATGGTGGTTTATGACTTAAGTTTTCATCGTATCATTTGCTAAACAGAGGACCGGAGTTTGATTCTTGCTGTTTTACAAGCCAAATGCCACTGAAATCTTAACACTGTAAACAGTCATAATCTTAGGTTTACTTTTAACAAAAGGACAAGTGTGTTCATTGTGTTATTCATCCGCAATTTCCTCTGATAGTTTATTTTTTAATTCATATTCTATATGAATTCAGGAGGGTTTTTAAAATGGTAACAGTCCACATAAGTGCACTGTAACCAAATCAAGACGTTTCATATTTGCTTGGGCTGGGGATTACCAGACAATTAACCTGCTGTTGGTTCAAAAAACTATCTGTAGAAAAAATAGGCATGAGAAGGCTTAAGATCAATTTATTTTGGGCAATATACAAAGATGAAAATATAAAGACGCTTGAGAGACTTTGCCCATAATTTTCATTTAAAATGTAATCATTTATATACAATTTCCCACATCTATGCTTCCATCAAAATAATTTATTATTTGTATAAATGATATTGTTTTTAACCTCTGGATGTGTCAATCAAATCTTTCCAGAACACATTCCTCAGTTTGATGAAACCATATATATTTTGTTCCTTCCATAATTTTCTTTTTCATTCAGTTCATCATGTCTTCCACTAAATTTTAGGTTAATCTGAAAAACAACTGTGTACCTTCTGTGACTAACATTTTGGGTTGATAATCAATTTATTCTGATTTTGTCTCTGATGATCCTGTCTAGCAACCATTTGGGGAATCCAGTAATTAATTTTACTTTACCATATCCAGTTCTTACTTCATCACTGTGTCTGTAAAATGCGTTTTTGCTGCTCTGTCCACTAAAATTATTTTAAGTGATGTCTTGATAGAGCATGATGTGCTGGTGTCAAATCGAAGTATGTTATACTTTATATGGCAATCGTAATAATTTCTGGGCTATGTAGGATTTGCTTAACCCTAGGTCTCTATTACATTTAATCCAAAGGTTTAAATTCCCTAATCATCTAACTCTCATGCTTATGGTTTTAAATGGTGAAAGTTTTGTAATGAAATATAGGTAAATCTTAATTCCTTTCTCTAAATTTTAGTTTTTTCAATGACTTACTTTTCAGTGATTTTTTTTAAATGTTGTATTTACAATGATACTTCTCTACAAGAGTGACATTGTGAAAAATTCAAATTATTTTATCAAGTTTTCTTACTTATCTGCTACACTATGAATTTATCCATCTCCTCTCTGTATTTTTTTCTTTTTTTCTTTTTTTTTTTTTTGCGGTACGTAGGCCTCTCACTGTTGTGGCCTCTCCCGTTGCAGAGCACCGGCTCCAGACACGCAGGCTCAGCGGCCATGGCTCACGGGCCCAGCCGCTCTGCGGCATGTGGGATCTTCCCGGACCGGGGCACGAACCCGCGTCCCCTGCATCGGCAGGTGGACTCTCAACCACTGTGCCACCTGGGAAACCCCTCCTCTCTGTATTTTTGATTCTGTCTTCTTAAAATCTAAACCTATCAAATTTTTTTTCCAAAAATGATTTTCTTTTTACTAAAGGTTTTTTACATATTTCATAACCATGGGTTGTGGAATTGGTTATTTTAGGGGGTCATTTATCTTCCCAGATAACTTCCCAACTATGGATAAGGAAGTGGGGGCAGTGGTTAGGGACTGACTCAGCCTTTCCTTAGTGAATGTGTGACCTGTGATCTTGACCTTATTTTGCTTCCTTGCCAGTAAAATATGGTGGTTGGGAAAACGAAGGATTAAATGGTATAACACACTTAATGTGGTTGGCCAAGCACCTGACCCATAGTAAATGCTGGCTAAGCCTTAGACCTCATGGAGGAGGAGTAAGTCTTAATAGTGTCTGAACCCAGTGAAACACAGTGACAGTAGTGCATCTGTCCATTCGAATACTTACTGACTTCCCCCCGTACATTACACACTAGGTGCTAGCCTCCAGAGATGACAACATTGGCATAATGACAAGTAACAAATACCACATGATACTACTTCTATATGGAATCTAAGATACAACAGAAATGAACTTATCTACGAAACAGAAACAGACCCACAGATGTAGAGAGCAGACCTATGACTGCCAAGGGGGAGGAGGGTGCGGGAGGGAAGTACTGGGAGTTTGGGATTAGCAGATGCAAACTACTATACAGAGGATGGATAAACAACAAGGTCCTACTGTAGAGCACAGGGAACTGTATTCAGTATCCCATGATAACCCAGAATGGAAAAGAATATGAAAAAGAATATATGTATGTATAACTGAATCACTTTGCTGTACAGCAGAAAGTAACACAATTTTGTATATTAGTTACACTTCAATAAAATTTTTAAAAAGAACAAGTATATTGATGCATTAACAAATAATTCTGTATGATGAGAATTAATCCAATGGAATATGAATACTACAGAAGAGAAGTGAGTGAGAAATCTGCCCAGAGTGGTGGTGGTGGTGATGTATGTGTGTGTGTGTGTGTGTATGTGTGTGTGTGTATGTGTGTGTGTGATGAGGCAAGGGGGAAAAGAGGAACTAGCAGAGGTTAAACGTAAATGAGGCTTGAGAGAGTAAAAAAAGAAGAGATTGCATTTGAGTTGAACTTCTGAAATACAATCTTGTCAAGTAAAGAAAGAGAACAGTGCATTCCAAGCGAAAGTTATAGCACAAATCAAGCTGTGCACGCCACGCATACACAGAAGAAAATGGAAAAATACAACTGGTGCCTATAGATATATACCTTTGGACCAAAGAGATTAATAAGCTCTCTACCTGTCACATCTAATGGTATCCAGATGAGCAAGTAGGCGGGCTGGAGGTGTGAACAAGATTATGGAGAAAATAAGAAGTAACTTTTCTTTGGGGACATATCCGTTTGAAATAATATCAAAACTTGTTGTTTGGTTGTGAGGTACATAGTTGACTAAAGCCTAAACAATACACTACGTTTCGATTTAATGGACAGAGTCGGTAAGCCTCTGAGCCGTTGAAGCTAATGTGGTTCTGGAAAGAAAAGTTACATGATTAAAAATAAATGTGCTTCTTGTTTAAAACTATGGAATTATTTTTTTTAATAGAATGATCATATAACCTTGTCCTACTGGAAATATTTAGGGAGTGAAGGAGGGTTTATTAATAATTACACCACGGAAACTGTCTCAAATACGGCCACCTTCATAGTTCCAAAGAAAGTGGTCGATGAGGTCTGTGTATGTGTGTGCATGTGTCCCAAGTAAAAAAAGTTTCATAACAAGGGTGACAATTTCCACTTAGGCATTTTTATCCAATGAAATAAGAGCAGACATCATGATATGATTAAAAAGAGACAATTAAAGAAAACATCTATTCTAGCAAAGGTTTCACTCCCATGCAATTTATAGGATTGGAAAATGCAGAACTATCTGCATTCATTATTTTTTGCATTGGTTTTTGTTCACCCAAGGCATTACTTAGAATAATACTTAAGGAACTTGTCGCTGAATGACAAAAGCTAACAAGGGTAATAATTACTATTTTAATGCAGTTACTAGAAATGACCAGCTATATAGCCTATATTTCAGAACCAATCAGTGTTTCCAAGTGAAATACTGTCATCGTAATAGACTGTTGTCACGGGGTAATGGGCTCTTCCTGCCACATACATGCTAATGCAAAGCCAGGACATTTATGGGAAATGAAAGTTGAGGACAAAGAATTTACTTTGAAAACCAGAGAAACAGAACACAATGCCATCTTGGCAACCCTTTTAAAGACAAGTTCCTTGGTAGTTTATTCCTCCCCTTTTAAAATTTGCATAAAAGTATAAACTGAAGAAGCACACCAATCCATGCATATGCTTTTAGAACTCAACAATTTTCTACCTGAAAAAGAGGGGGGAAAGTGAGGAGCAGTGGTGTCTTTAGTTTCTTTAAGCCTTGGTAGCAGCACAAAAGGGAGATGGCGGGGAAGGAAGGGCTCAGATGTTTAGGTCCTGGGGCAGCCCCTCAGCCCCTCTGCTAGAGCTTCTCTTCCTACTGATTCTGAGCTCCTTTCCCCAACTCTTTGATCGCTATCATCATGGCCCATAACCAACCCCCAGAGACAGTTCTGTCTTTTTTCTTTTTTTTTTTTTTTTTTTAGTTTCTCATCTGTTTTATCCAAATGTTCCAAAATATCTTTACAACTTGCAGTTTAAAATGGTGTATTTGAGCTTCATCAACTTTTAAGTAAAGGGTATCTCTTCCTTGAGTTTGAGGTTCTCCTCTGTGTCTTTAAAAAGGTTCCTAAAAGTTCTTGTCACAAGAAAAAAAATTGTAACCAGGTATGTTGATGGACATGAATTAGACTTATTGTGATGAGCATTTCACAGTATGTACATATATTGAATCATTATGCTGTACACCTGAAACAATTATGTTATGTGTCAATTATATCTTAAGTGAAAAAAGATATCACTGTACCTCTTCCAAGGCCTAAACAACTTTGCAGTGGTTAAACTATATACAATTACAATATTGGGTTAGTTTCAGGTGTACAGCAAACTGATTCAGTTATATATATATATATATATATATATATATATATATATGTATTTATATATATATATGTATTTATATATATATATATATTCTTTTATTTTCTGATTCTTTTCCATTATAGTTTATTACAAGTTCTGTCTTAAATACAGGTGTTTCCTTTGCTGGACTGAAGTACCTGCTTTATGATAATATCCTCTCAACTACCTTAGGGCCTATATATTATTAGCGTCAGATTACACATAAGAAAAGCAAATCTTAGAGAGTATATGGAGCTCACCTTAAATTCTGAGAGCTTACTGAACACTCTTGTCATTGACCCCTTGCTTCTAACTCTGAGTTCTCTGCGTGCCTGAATGACAGCGAGCAAGGAGATCAAACTGCTTGGCCATTCACGTTCACTGTATTCATATTCTTGTATTTACTGGTTCCTAGTAGGCTAAAAAATAGGGAAAGTCTTCAAATCCATGGACTGGGAGTGCCCTTGTCCTCAGGAAAGGAGGAGGATTAATCAGTTGATATGATTAAAAAGAGACAATTAAAGAAAATATCTATTCTAGCAAAGGTTTCACTCCCATGCAATTTATAGGATTGGAAAATGCAGAACTGTCTGCATTCATTATTTTTTGCATTGGTTTTTGCTCACCCAAGTCAATCGAAGGACTGATATTGACATCATTACTCATGCTTCAAGTGGAAAGATCATCGTGGTTTTTACTTTATCTTACCTCTAAGGCTAGAAAGGCAGACTGACCCAACCCACGTATAAGTGCTACCCACAGTCCCTTCCTCAACTTCAAAGCTTGTTGGAAGAGAAGAAAACCACTAAAGCATAACATATAGTCTCTTTTCTTGGCTGAAACCTTTTCAGTCAAGTAAAAATAAAGTGCACTTAAGACGAGCTGAGTGTTTTCTAGAATATTGTAAAACCTTTCTACCAAGATTCCTGGGAAGATTTTTTTCAAATATACCAGAGCTTAACATGAAAATAGATGCTGCGTTCATTTTAATTTATTTAAATATGTTATTTAAGTAATGCATCACTTAATTAAATATATTTTTTTCCTAAATAAATAATGCATTTCATTGTAGGGATATGTGTCTGAGAAAGATTGACTAGCCAGTCTTTAGGAGTTATCAGATGATTATTTTTACCCTGATTTACTGAGAAACTTCCGTTGAGCACTTTTTTTTATTTTTTAATTACTTGTAGATCCATAAAAACTGTACTACACTCCAGGGTGCTTATATTTTCCCCCAAAGACGTTTTCTTCAAGCTTTACAATCTGAACTCATGCTTAGACCTCTTGGATAAGTCCGCTCTAATCTGCAGGCACAAACTATCAAATTCCTAGTTTACTTGTCCTTTCATATTTAATGTCTTTCCTGAAACAACTGTTTGAGACAACGAAGGATGACAAACGCTGTGCTTAAGAGCGTTAAAAGTCTGGGGATCAAAACATGGAATTTCAACAGTCACATCGTACGAAACTTTGTATTATAAAATGTATATTAAATGTTTAAGCTTCTTAGACTCAAAAGCAGCCTATTGTTGTGTTTTTTGTTTGTTTGTTTGTTTTGTATGCATAAACTATTCTTCTGGTTTTGTTGACAAAATTATACCAAGTTGATTTTTTTTAACACAGCAAATTATCTCATAAGGTAATTGATTTCCTATCATGAACACAGCTAATTTAAGTGTTTTCAAAACAATGCTATTGTCACTTAAGATCCTACATGCTAAGTCAATAACGTTATGGGGAAAAAAAAATGTGCTCCATACACTCCACATTTCTGTTTCTTTCAATGGAAATTATGTCAATTATGTCATATTGGTTGGCTTTTTGTGTCGGCACAAGAAACTAAAATAGCATGACTGTCAATTGTTAGCCTGAATGAGGGAGAACACAATGATTTTCCTACAGTTACTCCATGGCATCAGGGGTAGGCTTCGAGGCCCAGGCAGGCAACCTGACACTTGAGCTTTTCTCAGTCAGGATCACAGAGGAAGTGAGGCTTCTGTTCATTATGTTCTTCTTGTCTTGGAGTCTGACCCCCAAGCACCACTTGGCTCTTTAATCCTGTGCCATTTCCTGCTCTCCTGAAGCGCGCAGCAAACCCCAGCCTGTTCCGCCTCCCACCTTTCTTCCAAACCCCTCATCGGGAGCATCTTTCTTTAAAGCCAAGATCCTTGCGTGGGCTGATGGGCATGGGTACGCTGATACAACAGGGTAAAAGAACAGGTGCACAGAGGGCAAGCAGACCAGTCTCAAAGGCCTAACCCTACACCTTACCCCGTGCGTGGAAAAGTTACCCACACTCTTTGTGCCTCTGTTTCCTTACCCTTAAAATGAGATGAAAATGTTTCCCCTTCCCTAACTGTGAAGATATCTACTGAGACCAAGTTTGAAAATGCTTGCAGAGTATCTCGTTTAGAAGACAAACATATACTACACACCTACTCTCTGGGACTTCAGGTATTCAAAAAGGTGAATTGGCTCAAACCCGCAGACTGAGCAAAGTCACCATTACCCTACTGAGAGGCCTCCTGGGGTAGAATGAAAACTCATAAGAAACGATTGGCATGTATCCGCCGGCGTATTGGCATAAAATACAATTAGGCATGTATCTGCCGGCGTATCTTTCCATGCCGCCACGATGACCCTCATCTACCCCTGTATGGCGTTGATCGTACTGAGGACTGTATTTATACTCAAGCACTTCCTTCCGAATCCAGGGAAACCTCAGCTCCACGCAGGCCCTGTGTCAGTCCTAACAAATCCGACAGTCTGTGAGGAGTCTTGCTTCCACCAAAGGGTCCTTCCAATTTACATTCCTACAGCAGAGCACCCGACTTGATTCGAATTCAGTAAAGAGAGCGACCGTGAGATTGTTATTTCCTTTCTTTACCCTGAGTCCCTCACTGCCAGCATCTACAAAATCCTGGACACATCATGAATATGTGATGACCATGGTAAGAATAGCACTTAGCCACAGAATAATTGTAGAAGAACTGAGTTTGTATTTTTATGGAAACATTCATTCTTTCAAACAATTATTTGGAGCCTGTTTTTGTGTTGGATTTTCAGGACACAAGGATGGAGAAGCTACCGGTGCTGACAACTTACTACATGCAGATCACAGTCTTGCGTGTAAAGAAGGAACATAATTAGGGCACTGCGCATTAGAGAGATGGATAGAGAGAGAGCCAGAGAGCCAGAAAGATAAACAAGTGATTGACAGATAGATGACAGATAGATGATAGGTAGATAGATAGATGATAGAAAGATAATGGATAGATGATAGATGATAAATTGATTGAAAGATGATAAATTGATTGATAAAGGATAGATAAAAAGATAGATATGTGATTGATAGATGACAGAATGATGGATTAGATAGATCACAGATAGATGGATAGTAAATAGGTCATAGATAGGTAGATAATAAATAGATTATAGAGAGATAGATGATAGAATGATGGGTAGAACCCTGATTTGACAGTGATTGGTACAATTGCTAAGGGGCCACAAAGGAAAGTGTACTTGTTGCTAAAGACAACGTTGTACCACAGCTTGGTGTTCTCGCATCTCCGCTTCACAGGAATCCTTGCATTCTAAGAAGTGAATGCAGAGAATCAGGCGTAGTCTACTCTGAGGTGAATATGAGATGAGAAGGGGAATAGAAATTAGATGGGTGCAGAAATTCTGGAGAGAAGAAATATCAAAAAGACACCTCTAGAATAAAGTCTAATGAACTTTCCATGAACTTCCTTCTTCTGTCGCCCAGAGATTCTGTGCAGTGTGAAGGGGAAGAGCAGCTCATCACGGAGGCATTGAGAAGCCCTTCATTTTAAGGGCTGCACTAGGCAGGGAGTGAAAAGCGGGATGGTCTGCCCTTTACTTCAACTACAAACATGCAAAGTCAGAAAGTGGGAGGGTTGTTTTTCTTCCATTTTACCTATGCCTTAGAAGGAAGAGAAACTGTCAAAACTTCATTAAAGCATCAGCTAGTCAATGGACAAAAAACCCTGAGATCTGAAAAATACAATTATCTGCAGATGTCTTTTCATTTTCCACACCTGACAGAAAGAGCCAGGGTTGCACGAGCAGATTATAGCTAAGACTGGAAAACCAGAGCTCCACTGGGGGCTTTCATTTTGCTTCACATCATCATTCCAGATCTTCATTGGTTGCTGCAACATCCTTATAATTAGCATCCTTGGTATTATTAAGAATAAAAAGGCAGCTGTCATGTACTAAGTACCTACGGATGGCAATGTGGAGCGCCTACTGTATGCCAAATATCTGACATGTATCATCTTATTTGGTTGATGTCAAAACTCAGTAATTGCATTATACTTATTTTGTATGGTTGAAGGAAAAGGGTCTCAAAGTGTTAAAATAACTTTTCCATAAGGTCACACAGGGCAGGATTTAAGCCCAGGTCTGCCTAACTCCATAACCACCTTGTTTTGTTATGCTACACTTTCAATTTCGTTATAAAAGTTATCTAATGGTGGCACTCTGATTCCTTCACACTTCAATATAATGGTCAGTGAATACGTGCAAGACATTTAGAAGCAGATGCCTGCATCTGGGCTTTGAGATTCCAGTCTAACCCACAAAGTTTTGGGAGAGATCACCCTACGGAGTACCAGCTTCACCTCCTTGCCCCGTTCACTCATAGAGAAGACCCCCTGCAGCCCACACACAGAGGCAAGCTGATGAGGCGAGACTATGAGGCTGTTTATACAAGCAAACAGATCTACCCGAAAGGCCAGGCCCTTCGAGATCTAATCCACTTGTCTGGGAGCAAAGCTGCTGGGCGCCCCAAACTTCCACTGATCAAATATATTCAGAAAGAAAGAAAACTCCTCGGAAACAATTCCATATATTACCTCACAACCAAACTCAGCTTCTCTTTCTCTCTCTCTTCTTAAACCTTAGTGTCCTGCTAACTGACCGGGCTTGTTTTCCTGCTTGCCTTGTGGCTTCATTAAATTTGAATGCATCAGAAACACCTGTCAGACGCTCGGGATGCATCAGAGGTGGGAAGAGAGATGCGGGGAGGAGAATGTCATGATTAGCAGCCAACAATGACTGGTCCTGGTCCAGGACCTGGAGACGGTTTCAGTGCTCAGAGCACATGAGGAGATGGACACATGAAGAGATAACCCGGATTATAGTGGAGACAAGCTTAAAGCATTAACAAAAACATAGTGGTAGTTGATTTCTACTAAGAATATCAAGGATGGCTTTAGAGAAGAGACGACGGACGTGGTCACAAAGAAAGAATTGCAAATTGTTCATGTAAAGAAGTTCGGGGAATTTTAAACGCAGCAGATGGAACTGCACAGACAAAAGCACCAAGGCATGAAGGCATCCAATGCTACGGAAAGCACTGGTTGTCTACTTGGAGTTAAAAATATTAACAGTTAAGGTTTACTGAGCATATATGTCAGATATACCCAATAACTGCTTTAAGTACATTATCACATTTACTTTCAGGGAACAAACCTCTCAAGTAAGGGCCAGATTATCTCCAGAGAAGCAACTAAAGCAGAGAGGGATTAGCTAATGAGACAGGTTCACACACAGGAGAGAGAGGACACAGTTAGCGCAGCACCCTGTCCTCAGAGCCAGTGAGATTGTGATAGAAGGAGGTGCGTCTCTGTGAGGGTATGCGGGGAGAGCGCGCATTCCTAGATATCGACAGCTCAGAACTTGTGAAGGCTGAATTCCTTGCTCCAGAAAGTTCTAGCCTTATCTCAGTGAGGGAATTCCTGGGCCTGTCATGGTCACCATCTCTCATTAAAAATGACTGACCTGGGCTTCCTTGGTGGCGCAGTGGTTGAGAGTCCGCCTGCCGATGCAGGGGACACGGGTTCGTGCCCTGGTCTGGGAAGATCCCACATGCCGCCGAGCGGCTGGGCCCGTGAGCCATGGCCGCTGAGCCTGCGTGTCCGGAGCCTGTGCTCCGCAGCGGGAGAGGCCACAGCAGTGAGAGGCCCGCGTACCGCAAAAAAAAAAAAAAAAAAAAAATGACTGACCTGATTCGCTTCAATAGGCTTACAGGAGAAGATGTCAGACGGAAAATGTGTAACACCTTCTAATTCTTATGGGATTTAAATATGTATGTGAGTGTTCCTGGATTCCTCAGGACAAGAGGAGAATTGAAACTGAACTACATTTAGCTATCCACAGCAGATAAGCTCTTATGGAGAACCAACTGTTATATTACAAATGGAGTGCACGATTGTCAAAAGCAAGGGTGTTGAATATGTGTAGTTGACGCTTCCGAGTAGAGCGTTAACTTGCAAGAGCAAGTGCTTATTCCTATCTAGTAGAAGGATGGTAACTCTTCATAAACATTTAAAGCAACTGCTGATTTACAATGACTTCTCTTGGTTGACATAACAAACAATCCCATGAAAAGTTACTCCCAGTGACTAAAAGGGAACCTTCCAATCAGCTGGGTACCCTGACTAGCTCTCTACCTGAGCAACGTTGTACATACAACAATGTATGTTGCTTGGGTTGATGTCAGCATTTAAAGGACCCGGGAAGAGCCTGCCTTGATGGAGATTCGCCCTCCACGTCCCCCCGCCATCCCCCCCACCGCCTCCCATAGCAGTTACTGATTTTTCTCCACTACCTTAGGGCCCACGAGAGTTTTGCCTTTGGCCCCATTTTTATGAAAACAATAGCTCCGGGATGCAATATCACACTTGGCCAGTAGGTGCCACCACCAGCCACATGATTTTTAAAACTGAATCCTGGAGATTTTTCAATGAATTCTTTTTGTTTCCTGTTTATGCAAATGACACAAAGCAATGGCTACTTCTATAAATATCTAAGTCATACAAATAAAACAAGGATGTGTTAGCAGGCCAGAGTCGAAGCTGTATTTTCAGAGAATAGTATTTGAATGTGGTAAACAGTGAGGAGAAAAACATACCTAGAAGTTGGGAAGTGCAAGATGTACTGAGTTCACATTACGTATGAGGCACATTAGGGACTGGGGGTTAAAGAGGGTAAGAATTCTACCTGATATAAAAAATGCATTATCTCTGGGGAGACACACATAAATAAATAAAGGGGTATAATTCACATAGGTGTAAGTTCTAACAATAGGAGGAAAAAATGAAAAGAGAATTGAGTAGGTAAATGACTTACGGAGACTTTCACAGAAGAGGGGTAATTTGAGCTAGCTTGTGAAGGATCAGCGGGGGGAAGAAGGTAAGGCGGGGCATGTTGAGGACAGGCTTAGTCCTCGCCTAGAGGAAGGGCAGTGTCAGATGAGTTCAAGCAGAGCAGGACCAGAGAGGTCCAGGGGTGGGGAAAGGTGGACCAAGTGGCTAGATCACGGGGAAAAGTAAAAAAAAAAAAAATCAGAGGAACAAGTTATGAGATGTCTTACACAGCAAACAAAGAAGTTTGGACATTGTCCCGTAGATAGTAGGAAACTGGGAGTCACTTATTTTTTAAGAAGATAACTAGAATCAGAATGCTGGAGGGACCAGAGAAGGTGGGGCTTCAAGTCAGGGGAAACAGATGGATACTTACTCATCAGAGCAAGAGAGAAGATACAGGACCGAATTAGGACGGTGACGGCTCAGACGGAAAGGGGTGCCTGTAATTGAAACATCTTTTGGGGTTAGGTCTGACAAGACTGGAGACAGGCTGGTCATGAGGAGGGAAGATGTGGACAGCTAAGAGTCTAAGGAGACTCTGAGAAAGCTAATCTAGGATGAGCACATGGGACACCAGTAACTAAGATAAAGAAAAGAAGAGTTAAACCAGTTATTTTGGAAGTGGGGTGGGTGGTGAATTCAGGCTTCTCTCTGTTGCATTTGATATACCTATGAAGCACTGATGTAGACAAATCCTTTGGAGACTTAGAACTATGAGGATGGCTAGGCTAGGAGATAGAGGTTTTGCAATTATTCAAACACAGATTTTATCCTCCAGATTTTGCACACGGGTGACCTGATTTGCTCAGCTGATAAAATTTAATAAGTATAGATGAGTTATGTCTAACACATAAAACACTATTTTCTTTTGTCTGCCAAAGTAGATTTCCTGAGATTTTGGTCAGTTTGTTTTAGTTCACCATCTACCAAATACCTCCCAGCTGGAAGGTACCACTAAGCACGGCAGCTGCAAAAATGAGTGATTCTCAGCATCATAAAATCTCACAGAGGATCCAGATACGCCAACACGTCCAAGCCGAGCCAGTAACCAATGCGACTGACTGATGTGCTGGTTGATTTAAATGCCACTTCTTTTAGTCTTGTTGGAAACTTTCTGTAACAAACTATGAGGACAAAGAAGGGAAATATAGGGCTTTTTTTGAGAATTAATTAAGTACCTTCTAAATATAAAGCATCCTACCCGATCCCAAGTAGGATGTGGAGAATCAAAGGAGATGGTACCTGTCTTCAAAAGTTTCCCGTTTATAATGTGAAGCATATACAAGTCGCGTGAGGAGAGATGGTGCATCAGAGTTTCCGGTTTCCAATTTTCCTTATAGGTATAATAAGCCTACTTTAAAAGCAGGGTTATTTAAATTGTTAATTGTGAATTGATTCAGGCATTCATTTACCTTGAGGAATTAGATAGGTTAATTAACTACCATGACTCATTTTTCAAATTATAACACGAAGACTAATTTTCCTTACCTTCTGCCTCTAAGATATTAATTACTACATTCTAGCATCGCGCCATTTCCACATTCTATGAAAATTCATACATGCAACAGGGCAGCATCTCGCTGGCTGACACTACTTGGCTTAGATAGGATGGTTATCACAACCCTGTGGGAGAGATTTGTCTAAATTCCCCTTGAGTGTGATACCACAGGACTAGCGCTCTTGAATAAGGCAGACAGGTAACATGAGTCATGCATATGCTAATTGTAATAAATAATGAAAATATTTAGAGACTGAGGTTTGAACTTGAACTTTATGAATAAATGTTGATTAGTATGCAGTACAAGCAGCATCTTCAGCTTTTGTTCTTACTCTTAAAAGGCAGTCATTACTAAACGATGCTTTGAAATTTTACAGCTGTTCGCTCAGCTCTCCGTTTCTACTCTTTCCATTCCGGAGCAAAGAAATCACAGCGTCTCCACCTTGAAATATCAACAGAGAGGTCTTCACGCTGACCTCGACTGGCAGATACGGCAGCACTGATGTACACTGGCCCCGAGTGAGTTTTCAGCTGAGAGAAAAAAGGTCGCATCCTCCGCGTAGAGAAGCACAGGACAGAGGAACCATTTCTCACTCTACCTGAGAGCAGGACGTCTGCTTAGAGCACTGACCACAGATGCTCACCTCAATGAATACTGAAAGGAAACACTCGGTGCCAGAGATGAATTTTTCTTCTATTAAGACCATTTTCTCACTGCCACCCCTGCATTTTCCTGAGAAATATAGTGAAGAATTGGCAGAGTTCATGAAGATGGAGAGGTGGGAAAAGAGCACACAGTGAAAGGGTGCCCTGGGACAGAGAGCTGATAATTAACAAGGGCTGCCCAAAGCAATCTCATGTCTGATAGATCCAAGTGATTTTATGTCTAAACTGAAAAGAGAGAGAGACAGACATCTCACAGGTGCCCCACGGGGCACCAACTATGAAAGCAGCCCATTCTCCGTCTTCCATCCGATCAGGGAGCCAACTGCAGGAAAGGCAAGATGGATGGGGGCCGCAAAGGTGGGGGCTTGGTTTTGCTCGTAAAGGCAATGAGTGAAAATACACGGAAATGAGGGAAAGGTACTTTTACAGCCAGGACAAATGTAGCTTCATGCAGGCTTTTAAAATTTCCTTTTGTGCAATTTCTCCCCTTTCTTCAATCCCTTAAGATCTCATCAGGGGCTCCTTCTAGGTTTTTATTTACTAATTCATTGAGCAAGTAGTGTCAGAGTATCCGCGGGTGTCAGTCACTGCGCCCACATAATTGTTCATGGAAGTAAAATTAAAACTTCAGTCCTGCCTCAAAAATTATGCAATCAAGGAATGAAGAGGGGAAAAGAAGTGGCTGATTGTGGGTGCAGGTCCTATGATCATCAGGCATAGCTCAAATCAGGGAGAAGCGAAGGCAAGGAAACGCCCTGACGGGGGCACTTGATGTAAATGGAGTTCTGTGGTCTCACCATGTTTCTTTAATAGCGCAAAGCATCCCGTGCCCCTTGAGCCTACGTAGAGGGTAGCAGGAGGCGTGCGGAGCACATAATCATAACTCTTTGATCCGAAGTTGGGTGGATCGAAGAATGGTACTGCAAAACTGCTCTAATTGCATTTATAAGGGACCTTTATTTTATTTTATTTTTTAATTTCTGGCTCCTTTTTTTAAACTTTTTATTTTATATTAGAGTATAGCTGATTAACAATGTTGTGTTAGTTTCAGGTGTACAGCGAAGTGATTCAGTTATACATAAACGTGTATCTATTCTTTTTCAAATTCTTTTCCCATTTAGGTTGTTACATAATATTGAGCAGAGTTCCCTGTGCTGTACAGTAGGTTCTCATTGGTTATCCACGTTAAATACAGCAGTGTGTACGTGTAGGTCCCAAACTCCCTAACCATCCATAAGGGGCCTTTGTTCTCAGAAGGAGCTCCCCCATCCCCTTCCACTGAACACCACGCTGTCAGCTCAGATTAAAACCAACAGGTAAACTGACCTCCCTCCCAGAGTTCAAGGTCGACCAACCGATGCTGTTTGCCAAAACCGAGTTCCCACTGA
Source organism: Delphinus delphis (assembly GCF_949987515.2). NCBI lineage: Eukaryota > Metazoa > Chordata > Mammalia > Artiodactyla > Delphinidae > Delphinus > Delphinus delphis. Next base: position 27,504,706 of record NC_082703.1, read on the forward strand.
ACTCGACGCTTCACGCTTTCTCCGTGCCCAGAGCTCCAGCTTTAAGCTTACATAAATCATAAACTTTCTTATCCAAATGACAGCACTTTGGACACATTTGAACAATCCACGCTAAGTTGTTTCTAGCAGTGACTTCAACCTAAATAGGTCAATGTAGTAAAATGTCACAAAGCCCTACCAGAGTTATAAGTCTGTCCCACTTACGATATAGACCAAAGACATTTTTATGGACACCTATGCGTAAACCATTCCAGCCCTTTATTTCTGGTGGAAAAACCAGTAAAGTCTTCCTGAGTGAAAGCATTTTGTGTGGCTACTCTTCCCATTCTATCCAAGTTGTCCATTTTAATTCTATCTGCACTGGAATTATGACGACCACGTGAAATGGAATAGATTGCTTACTAGTAACATTGAACGCAGATGGAAAATAACTTATATCCACAACTCATTTGTCTGAGACTACAGTGGGCTGCGAAGACACCTGTAACATGTTTGGTTTTATATGATGAGGAAGTGATGGTAAACTAAGATGTAGTGATAAGACATTTACTGAAGGAACAACTTACAAAATAAAATTCCCAGAGAAACAGCACAAGAAGAAACATCATAAATGGAATAAAATATAACTTAAAAAGACAGAACTCTATTACCAACTGAGAGGTGTCACTCTCGCTGAATGGTGCATCCCAGGGTAGCTTTTTATTATGACCTAGTGCACGTGGGACATCATTTTTTATGGTATTTCTATTTCTTTTTCCAGCATTTAAAAAAAACTTATTTATTTAATTTATTTATCTTTGGCTGTGTTGGGTCTTCGTTGCTGCGCACGGGCTTTCTCTGGTTGCGGCGAGCAGGGGCTGCTCTTCTTTGTGGTGCGCGGGCTTCTCATTGTGGTGGCTTCTCTTGTTGCAGAGCACAGGCTCTAGGCACGCGGGCTTCAGAAGTTGTGGCACGCGGGCTCAGTAGTTGTGGCTCACGGGCTTAGTTGCTCTGCGGCATGTGGGATCTTCCCAGACCAGGGCTTGAACCCGTGTCCCCTGCATTGGCAGGCAGATTCCTAACCACTGTGCCACCAGGGAAGCCCTATGGTATTTATTGTATAAACTATTTGCAGGCTTTTCCCCCACCAACAGAATTAACTACTTTAATGCCGTGTCTTCATTCGTGCAGATCTTACACCACATACATTTGGGTGAAGAGTCATTAGTAATAATGACCATTATTAATAAAAGTAGATGCTCTTTATCAGTGTCTAATATTTGCCAGGTTCAATCACCACCAATACATTAAAGTGGAAACTAACATCCTTCATATGTAAGTGAGAAAAATTAAACAACTTGCCTAGACCGATCAGAAACATGTCCTTTTACCTGAAGTTTGCCATCCGCTCCCTAACCTCCATTGTCAACACCGCTGTTTTTCCTTTGATTATTTATACTACTAGCCGAGCACTTATGTTAAAGGACTTTTGTTTACTGCAATACAGCATTTCAAAATAATTGGCATTATCACCTTTATTATTGAATGCATATGGAAATAATGATCAGTTTCTCTTCTCCTTGTGAAAGCAAATACGACACCTTGCATTAACAGAATTCTAGCAAAAAGAAAAAGAAAATGTGATGTCTCGTTTTACCAACACAACCTTTGCTATTGATTAATGTAGATTTTCCCTTAAACTTTCAAAAAATATTGAGAACATAAACACAAACCTATTTTACTTCTGATCTGTGAAGGGGACCCACGTTTGGAACAAGCGAGCTTCCCAAAGGCAGCGATCGTACTTTTTCTACCTATTTTATTCTAAAAATACAGCAAACCCTAGCATACGTTGGCTGCTCAGTCTATGTTGAATGAATCCGTGAATAAATGAAACAGCATTGGAGAAATCATTAAATCATCTCAAACAAAATAAATATGAATGCACCATGCGTAAGACAAAGGTCCAGTAAAACATAAATTAGACATTTAAGAAACCAGCCCTATAATATTTCAAAATCTAAAATTTAACATCAAGACTAGAAAAACCTTAACCATAAGATTAACAGATTATTTCTCTCCTATTCCTGGGTACCGTTTGGAGGTGCTGATGAAAAATGTATTGCTAAAGCGATGAATATTATTATGAACATATTTTGTTCTTCCTGGGATCACTGGGAAACCCTAGAAGGAATGCTTGAGCCCTAGAGAGCAGAGGGAGACAGTTTTCAATCAGCATGTGATTTTCTGTTTTGCTTAAAGTCTCACCAAAAGAACACTAGAAATACAGAAGTGGAATGAAGCTTAAAGGTAGTCCAGGGTTAGTGGGAAACGTGCCCACTGGACGTGAAGGTAAGCAGACACCCGTTTCCTTTGTGTTCAGAGATGCTTTTGAAGTAGATGTTAACACTCTACTCCAGGAATCTATGATCAACTGAGTCACCTTAAAAGAGGTGATGCTAATTTGCCATCCTGGGGTTAAATATAAACTCATTAAGTTGTGAGGGTGTGGAGTTGAGAGTCAAAAATTAATCAGCACGCCCGAGGTTACATTACCAGTCTGTTTCCCTGGGTAGGAACAACCTGTACCACGACCTGGAGTCTAGACGGAGAAGACCACTTCCTACATACTGTGATCCCAGGGATTATGATACCATCTCCCTAACCAAAGGTATCTCATGCATGGCTTAGTACATGTGCTACTGTTTCTACCAGTAAAGAGTCACTCCTGAAGCTTGGAAATTAATCACTTATCAAAATATATACACTGGGGAAGATGAAGACTTTCCGAACTCTTGGTTGTTTTCAAATGTTTCCATGATTCTTTCCTGACAGTGAATTTTGACATTTTAGAATGAAAAAGAGAAAGAAACGATACATACAAAGGGAGGAAACAAAGATTTTTCCACCTAACCCCTCACGTCGGTGGGTCCAAATTCTTGTCACCCATCTCCATGAAGCACTCCCACATCCCAGGTAGAAGGCGTTTACTACCTACCATGTCCCGGAGTTATTCAGGTTCACATCCTAGCTACTCTTCCAGAATAGAAGATTCTGTTTTCCTCACTGTCTACCGCGGGGCCTTGAGCCTGCCAATGGAATGTTTCTGCTGAATGAATGATAAAATAGCAAACGAGGGCAGGGAAGGCACCGAAGGTGTGATTCCTGTAAGTGGAACCAAGTGAGATTCACGAAGCCTTCAGCATAACTCCCACCCAGCTAGATGCTTTCTAGGTGCAACAACGGGGAACTTCAAACGCTGAAGAACAGAAAGCTATTCTCCTTGAAACATGCCCTTCTTGTGAATCAGCAGGAAGGATGAGAATGCGACTCATTTGACAAGGATGGTCCTAGCATGCAGGCTACACTCATTACATGCATGTAAAATGCTTCCGTGTTTTATCCATTAGAGGTAAAATGAGTCTATTCAGAGTTTATATAATCTGACATTGACTTACAACTTCTATTTTTTTTCCACCAAATATGAATCACATTCTAACTATACATGGTGCTGTTAAAAAAGAAAAAAAAAAAAAAAAAAAGACAGGTATTGTAGCCACCTGGTAATTTCAAGTAGTAAACTTTAAGGTTGAGTTTCCTATTAAAACTAGCCTTTTTGGACCTACTGTGCATTTTTACTTATTAATAAAATATTATTATTTTAGTGGATAGGCCTTTGTTTGAATCATTGATTGTGGAAAAGATCAATGGAAAGGGGCTCAGGCCATTCCCGAAGGAAATGAACAGACCTGAATATGGACGCTAAAGCTTTCGCCCACTCCTCGTATTTTGAATTCCTATTTACTCAGCATAATGCCATCTTTTTGCTCATAATCGCTTCAGTCAGCACTTTTGTGGCTTCAAGGTCAGGACTGCCTGCTGAGACCGCCTTGCAATTCAATAAGCAGCCAGAAGGGGCGGCGGTGCACAGAATTAACTACACAAATCGCCTTCTCTGTGTCTCCCTTTAATAAGCATCCCTCCTAAACAACTCACACACTAAAAAATTGACGTAGGACCGGAAAATAAATAGTATTTACTCATTAGTAGTCCAGACTCTAATGGCTCAATGATAATGATAATAACAATGACAATGTCATTATTTCCAAATATCTTAGTGATGACCTAATCAATTCCCCAGGCAAATGCACTGACTGACAAAAGTTTTCTGATTTGCAGGACAATTCAAACTAGCTTAAAACTTTAGTATGCTAAGAAATAGACCAGCTTATTGGTTTTATCTAGCTTTGAATTTCCCAAATTGACATGAGTTCATTTGGAAAATTACAAAGCTTAGTAAGTAGAATCAGAGCTATGGCATTTTTTAAAAAGTTACATAATACCTAGGATTCTCCATGCATATTTAGGACATCTCTTCTATTAGATAATGGAAATGTTTGCAATCATATATATATATTAAATATATGATATAGCAATCATATATATATTATGATATATATGCTATTATGATATATATAATCATATATATATGATTATAATATATATGTATATATGATTATGATATATATGTATTTCTCTTAAAACCAGCATATTAAATTTTAATCAGCATATTAAAATCGTCACTCACACCAATCATTCCTTCTCAGAAGTAAAGTATAACAAATCATTACATAAACATTTTTTTGGCTACATATTTTGGTAATTTCACTTGCCCCTGCATTTGATGAAGACTAAACAAACAATCAAAAGTTTTTGGAATTAAAAAACAAACACTGGTTAATATGCTAGTTGTTTTCTTGACAACGACATTATCTAGTCAGGGTACACACATGCACACCAGACACATTATTATCCTTCTATATGTTAGATTCCTTTTGCTTTCACAAAGCATTTGATTCAACCAATAATATACAAGTGTAATCGGCCAATAAGTGTCATTGACGGGATATTTGAACTCAAATTCCCATCAACTACATTATTTTGGCCATTGTTCAACCTGGGCTGTTAGCTGCATCTTGGATTTTAAATAATCAACCAATATTTACTGAGTTTCTACTATATGTCAGGCACCATTTCAGGAGCTTTGGATTCAAAGTTTGAAAAGCATGGTCCCTGCTTTATGTTCAAGTTCGAGACAGGTGTAAGTAAAAGACTGCATTACAGTTTGAGAAGTGCTAGGACAGAATCACGTTCCACGTGCTGAAGGAGCTCAAAGGAGAAAAATACACATGCTTGTCATGGGGGCCACTCAGGACTCAAACTGAATAGTGTTCTAAAGTTATAGAAAACTGACATTCACATCAGATATTTAAAAAAATATTTGTAGCTGAGGTTTTCCCATTACATAATGGGAAGTTTTTCAATCATCTTGATTAACCAAAATGGCAAGCTTTCTGCTAGCACATGAACTTGGCCTCATTCGTATCCATGTACAAGTTGATCAAGAATCTGCTATGAAGTTTCTCAGAAAGAATGTTATATTCCACACCCTCCTTCTCATGACTCATTTTTCCAGAATGAGGAATTTTGCCCATCATTTGTGCCACCTCTAATGTCAATTGGGTAAGTAGTCGGAACTTATACGTTGCCACTGAGTAGCTTTCTTATTTCTTTTTTTTTTAACATCTTTATTGGGGTATAATTGTTTTACAATGGTGTGTTAGTTTCTGCTCTATAACAAAGTGAATCCATTATACATATATATATGCTCCCACATTTCTTCCCTCTTGCATCTCCCTCCCTCCCACCCTCCCTATCCCACCCCTCCAGGCAGTCACAAAGCACCAAGCCGATATCCCTGTGCCATGCGGCTGCTTCCCACTAGCTATCTACCTTCAGTTTGGTAGTGTATATATGTCCATGCCTCTCTATCGCCCTGTCACAGCTCACCCTTCCCCCTCCCCATATCCTCAAGTCCGTTCTCCAGTAGGTCTGTGTCTTTATTCCTGTCTTACCCCTAGGTTCTTCATGACATTTTTTTTTCTTAAATTCCATATATATGTGTTAGCATACGGTATTTGTCTTTTTCTTTCTGACTTACTTCACTCTGTATGACAGACTCTAGGTCTATCCACCTCATTACAAATAGCTCAATTTCATTTCTTTTTATGGCTGAGTAATATTCCATTGTATATATGTGCCACATCTTCTTTATCCATTCAACAATGATGGACACTTAGGTTGTTTCCATCTCCGGGCTATTGTAAATAGAGCTGCAATGAACATTTTGGTACATGACTTTTTTGAATTTTGGTTTTCTCAGGGTATATGCCCAGTAGTGGGATTGCTGGGTCATAAGCTTTCTTATTTCTTTTTCCTGTTCTACATACTGTCTTGGGTGAAAAATAGCACATGCACTGAAGTTCCAACTCATGCTCAGAGTCTTTGTTTGATCTGTGCAAGACATAAGAGTCCTCCTTCCTTTCAAACCTGAGAATACGTGAAAGACGACCTTTGATTTTTCCTTTCCTCATGCCTTACTTCCAGTCTCCCTGTTTATAGCCACCATGTAACAAGTGGGTACAGATATGGGTACGCCTGCCTGTGGGCTGACACTGTTGGCTTCCTAATCCATCTCGGTCAGCCAGACTAATCCTTGAAGCTTCGATGGGACCTGCTCTCTGTCTTGGTTCCCTAAGCTGGTGCCCAGCCTCTTGAAGACAGTTCCCCAATCAGGGCTTGCCATTTTCTTCCAGATGCCAGCTCTCACAAAATGGCTGTAAATCCAAGGTGTTCTTCTACTTTGGTTGACTATTCTTGCTACTCTTAGAAATTTTAATAACTCAGTATAAAAAAAATGGACTTTTGATCTGCCACTTTATATTCCCCTCTTCTTGAACTTGGCCTTATTTGAGAGTTCATAATCTGGTCCTAATTTTAAACCCATTTTCCAGGTCAAGGATATCTTATCTTTTAATATAGAGAGCAAATGAGAGAGTGAATGTGTTCACAAAATTGTATCTGACACACAGATAGATAAATAGATAATGTATCATACATACATATCACCTCTGTGTAAATACATTTAAAATAGATCAACACGTGACAGAATACTACTAAAACTCACTAGAAAGTAGGAAGCATGTGCTTCTAAAAGACTATTTGTCGGTATAAAAATTATACAGTGATTTTTTTCAATATTAATTATATTGCCTAATGATTTGTCAGTAGAAGAAACAGCATTTGTTTGAAGAAGAATTTTTGTCCTGACGATTGGCTAAATTAGCCAACATAGGATAGAACTCCGTGCTTCTGCACTAAGCCTTAATTCACCCAGAGTGATTAGAGTTCCTAGTTGATTTCTGAATGTTGCCCTCTCCTCTCTTTCGGAATGCAAATCTAAGGTCTCCGCCTATATAAAATTAATTAGTGGTTAAACTAATAATGGGTTTGCGCATGAACCATTTCTTTAGCACTTTTAGTATCTCAAAGAGCATTCTGAGAGAAGAAATTGGCAGAAGCAATTTATGACAACAGATCTTGCATACTTAATTCTAAAGAATGACTCTAACATCACATGTTAAAACAGTAAACTGAAGAAAGAAACTCTTTTTAAATAAACTTTGAATTTTAGATCAGTTTTGGATTTACAGAAAAATTGTGACGATAGTACAGAGATTTCCCTCACACCTTAAACTTAGTTTTCCCTTAATATTAATATCTTAAATTAGTGTGGTCAATTTGTCATGGTTAGTAGATCAATATTGATATATTTTATAACGAGTCCATACTTTATTCAGATTTACTTTTTTTTTATTATTGAAATGTATAAAAGAAAAGGAAGGGGAACATTTATGGGCAGAGTGCTCAGACTTCCCTTTAACAAACACATTATCTCATTTAATGAGAACTTGAATGTCACTGTCCTCAAGGAAAACATCCCTGATCACCCTCTCCGAAGGATCTCCAACACCCCTTCCCCCTTGTTCTCTGCCACACAGCTTATTCATTTCCTTCATAGCACTTACTTTAATTTTAAGTATGCATCTCTGTGTTTCCTTTCACGTGTACTACACTAATTGTTAGCTCCACTCACACCACGAGGCAATGCAGCAAAGACGCTAACCCCTGGGACCCAAAGATCATCATACAGCAAATATTCTATACGTATGTTTCTTCTATCAAGGAATTCACTAGCTTTCAAATTATTCTCTATGTGTATCTCAGGAGCCAAAAACTAATAAAACAAATTTAGATTTACATTTCTGTTTTTAACTGAGATGTCTCAAGATACCTTAAGGTGTATGGAATCCTTTAGCCTTCAGTATCTTATGAAGTTTCCCCTAGAGTAAAACTCTTCAAAATGTACCAAAAGGTTGTTTTTCAAAAAAAAAAAGGGGGGGAGCTACTTTTACTCCCATTTTACAGACGGCAAGAGTAAAGCTCAACGAGGTTAAGAAATTTGCACAGGGCACACAGCTGGTGACTGACGTGTCCAGGACAGGAACCCGGGCAGCCTGGTCCCACGCCCTCTTTCTTAAAGCCTTTTTTCTGCGGCTTTCATTACTCTACCAACTCCTGTTCAGCCTTTCGTTTCTCAGGCTTTCGTTTCTCACCCCAATCACTTTCTCAGTTGCTTCTCCGCTGCCAGTCCCTGCTTTTTTACATTTGAGTCTTCCATCCGTGATTCTTTTCTCTCGTCTACACTCTGTGCAGAGTGAGATGATCTACTCTTACGGGTCCAAACCCTGCCGTCTGCCTCTGTAGACGGCACATCTGATGTCCAGTCTTGGGCACTACCTACCTTATCCATCTCTACCTGGATATTCCACCCTCATCTCAGAAAGCACCTGATGTCTAAATTCCCCCTGCTCTTCCTCTCTTGAACTGACATTTCCAGGGAACAGAACCAGCAATCACCCATATGACAATCAAGACCTGCGTTGACTTTTTAAAAAATAACTTTATCAAGATAACACACTTTGAAATCCTCCCTTTTAAAATGTACAATTACAGGGCATATTTACAGAGAAGGGCAACCATCACCATAATCCAATTTCAGAGCATTTTCAACATCCCCTAGAGAAAGCTGGTCCCCATTTGCTATCATTCCCCATCCTCCCTCTATCCCCTCCCCCACCTTGGGAGACCATCAATCTATTTTATTTCCCTATAGACTCTCTCTCTCTCTCTTTCTCGACATTTAACCTGCCACCAAGATCTAACTTATGTGCCTCCTCAGTAAGTCTCAAATCTATCTACTTCCTTAGCTCAGGTTTTCCATTGTTCTTAGCTGTGTTGTTGTAATTTTCTCCTAAGAGGGCACACTATAAATTTTTGCTCTCCAATCTATTGCTGCCAGAAAAATTCTTGCAAGAATAAGTACAGTCATGTCATTCACCTACTGAAAATGTCTGAAATGTCCCACCCTGCCTTCAGAATAAAGACAAATACCTTCATACAACATGAAATGCCCTTTATGGTCAGGCTCCCGCATATCTCCTGAGTCTCAGGACTCACCCCACCCCTCATCATATTGCAACCACCTTTAACCTCCTGCAGTACCCTCCACCCAGGGTAATCTCTCCACACTGCTAAGTCTCCTGCTAAAGAAAGCTTCCCTGGTGTTTACGTAGTGACACTCTGCTTATCCTCCAAATCTCAGCTCAGGCATTAAAGGTTTCAACAATGCGAATCACCATCAGTGGTTGTATCTTCTGTTCCCCCAAGTTAATGTTCCTATGACTATTATAACACACATTCTGGGTATTTATCTATGTCTTCTTCTGTTATGAAAGTTCCTTGACGCAGACTGTTCTCTTATTTGCAATAAGAAAAATTCCTTGCATTTCACATCCATTTAATAAACATTCATTGATCAAAATGCATGAATGGAAGTTAATAATAGATTATGACATTCATCCCAGAGATGTTCCCCAGGCTACTTTATGACTTTTCTAGACCATAATTCATGTCAACTATACATTGAAAAAGATGCAGCGTTAAATGTGTATAATTGTGTATGTGCATAGCTGTGAATTTACATACGTATGAAAGCAAAATGGGGAGGCTGACATTTCAGGCTCTGTGGATTCAGGATTTAAACCTGCAAGCAGCTTGATCCTGTTACACACTGAAAACACCCAGGTGCACGTGAAGAAAGGAACCCGAGTTAGGGAGGGGCACCTATGAATTAGGCACTCCTTGACAGGTGCCTTTATGGTAAGTGCAGGCTTTGGTGTCTAGAGAGGAGAATGGAGGAAACGACACAGGTGGATGTTTTAAAAGAAAACGGGAACACTATTTAGCATTGTCAAGTGAAATTTCATGAATAGAGGTAATGGGGAATTAAAATTTGTCTAAATTATATACTCACTCAAAATCCAGCCACATCGATCCTTCCATTTCTATGGTTTTTTAAGCTCACTGAATTGAAGGATTAGCGTCAATGCATATAATTCCCCAAATTCATAGAGATTAAACCTATTTTGCATAAGTTTTCTCAATACTAACATTTTTAAGACATCATTTCAAGCAATGGCTTAGCTTGTTCTCAATATGGCATAAGTTAAAGAAGGTTAGGAGATGTGTGTTGAATAAAATGTTTAAAGGTCTGAAGACTTTTTTCAAAAATGAATTAAATTATTATTTATTGTATCCATAATATATCTCAGAAAGACTTCTTACTTGGCGGGGGGAAAAGAGACAGAGAGAAACAACTTTCAGAGTGAGGAGATAAAAAAAAGTAAACACACGCATAAAATAAGTGCAGAGGCCACGAAGCATTAACTAGTATTGAGGAGAAAAATGAAATAAGATGATGGAGGTGGTGAAGAGGAGAGAATTGCATTTATAACATAGGATGTGCAGGGCCATTTTCTTGAGCAAGGTGGCTTCTGATCGGACACCTGAAGAAAAGGAGGGATGAGCTGTGTGGTAGGGGGATAAAGGGGCAGCAGGTGGTGCCCAGTTGCTGAGTGGAAGGGGCCTTGTAAGTTTCAGAAGCCCTGAGGATTCCTGGGCGGCTTCAGCAATGTAAGTAAAAAGTCGGTGAGGATGAGGTCAGAGAGGGATCTACAGCCTAGATTATGTCGGATATCCGTGATCATTGTCAGAACTGTAAAATTATACGAGAAATGAGATAGAAAATTACTGGGGGGGCTTTGCACAGAGGAATAACTTGATCTGACTAGTTCTAGTCTTCTCAGAGAATCACAGTAGTTATTAAGTAGATGACAAACTGTGTTCCGGGTAGAGACGGTGTCTTCGTCCCCTTGGGCCACCACAACAAAACATCACTGACTGGGCCCCTTATAAACAACAGAAGTGAGTTCTCACCGTGCTGGAGGCTGGGAATTCAAGATCAAGATGCCTGCTGATTTAGCATCTGGTGAGGCCTTTCTTTGTGGTTCATAGACAGCGTCTTCTCACTCTGTCCTCCCAGGGAGGAAGGGGTGAGGGAGCTCTCTGGGGTCTCTGTTATAAGGACACTAATCCCTCATGATGTAATCATTTTCCAGAGTACTACCTCTTAATACCATCATCTTGGGGATTAGTATTTCTACCTGTGAATTTTGGGGAGACACAAACATTCAGATAATAGCATGGGGTGTGAGGAAAAAATAAAAGTAAAAAGACAGGTTTATAGGCTATGGTGATAACTAGTGAAAAATAATGATGGTCTGAACAAGGATGGCATAGAAGTAGCGAGACTGTGGATATATTTTAATGTGAGAGCCAACAAGATAAGATAAAAGATTGGAGATAAAAGTTTTAGAGAAATGCAGAAATCAAGAATGGCTCCAGGCATCTTGAGTTAAGCCCTGAAACTGCCATTTACTGACATGAGAAAAACCACCGGGAGGAAGAGTTCCGGGGAGACGTCTGGGCACAGCTAGAAACACGGCAGAGGAAAACATGGACAAGGTGCTTGAGGCCAAGCAGGTGACACCACAAAGGGATTTAGGGATGCTCTAAGAGGTCCCAAGGCTGATCCCAGGGACTTAAGATGTGCAGGGCTTAGGAAGATAGCAAAAGCTTGTACAGGTGAGGGAGACAAAGAAGCCAGAGAGGTGGAGGGAAACCTAGGGAGACCATAGCCTCACAGTCAAGTCAGAACGTGGAAGGAGGGGACCACCATGTCTACGACCATATATTTCTCAGAGACCACGTGAAAAGGAAAGGGATAAATGACCCTTGGGTTGGACCATGTGTAGGCCACTGGTGAACTCTGGTGGACATCATGGTTATCAGTCAAAGGTTCCACTGGTTTCCATCATGAAAAATGGGTTTATGTGGCCGATCAACTGTGTGAATTGAGAAACTTGACCTCAGTTGTTTAATCTCCAACATGGGGAGAAAAACTATATTAAGATGTGTTTTGAGGATTACTTGAAAAAAATATAACAAATACTTAGAACAGCGAGTGAGAGATACAGCCTCAATGAATGGTAACTATTTATTTTCTGCTAGCTAGTTTATGGTATTTACCATAAAATCACTGGAGACCTTGCCCAGCATCAATACATATCCAAGGCTTAATTAAGTAAACAGATATTTATCCTCCCTCCTCATGAGAATCAACGGACCAGAACATGCAACTGGATTCTAGAATATCAGTACTAACATCATATACATAGTCTTGAAAACATTCAATTACTGCTGAGTGTTTTAGTAAAAGGCATAGCTCACTTCTATTTTTAATCTCATACTCTCATGCCTGCAAATTTTAGCCACAATTTTGCAGAGCTGTTTTTGATTCTCACATAAGCAACGCTCTCTTTTATATCTCCACCTGGGGGACGTGGCAGAATATTTAGTTTGGATACAAATGTGTGCATTTCTCAAATTTGATTTATCGATAATGAAAGCTTATCAATTTTCCTTTAAAATTAATGTTTGATATAATAAATATGTACAACACAATTTATGTATCTGATAAGCATGTTTTTTGTATATTTCTTTGGAGTAATTTTAAATGAAATATACCAATCCTTTAGAAAAGAAGAAATGGAATCAAAAGAGAATTCTTTCTTGATTTAAAATTGCCTTTCTAAAATAGTGCAAATTTAAAAAAAAAAAAATCAAAGAGCAAGTGAAATGTTACTTGTCTTCATAAATGGATCCTAAAAGAAATGTCAAGGCATTATTCAAAAGTGATTGATATTTGATTCAATACCTACCTATATTTGGAAATATTATTCTTTTTATTAATAGTATTTTTAGTTCTTGGGCCATTAATCTCATCTGTTCCCATGTGACACATAAAATGATGTAATTATAGAGTTTAATCTATACAATTATGCATGCAAAACTATATCTGGTTATTTTTTAAATGAATAACTTGTGTGGGTTTTCCTCTAGCATCTCAAATGATAATAATGTGCACATAAAATGGGTCGAGTTCCAAGCTGCTATTAAAGTATCTAAAATAGCACATCTATCATTCTGAGGAATACACACACACATACATGCACACACATACACATACGTACACACAATGCACATACACACATACATACATACACACAAAGACACACATGCACACATACACACTCTCTCACATTTGGCACAACTGACACAACAGCCTCCTTCTGCAAAGCATATGTTAATATCACCTAACAATTATATCTATATTTCTAAATGCATGTATATTATAAAGTTATGTATGTAATTTTTAAATGGAGTCTGATATTTTAAAATCCAAATTTGCTTAACATGTTACCTAATTTTTGACTTATCTCAATAACATGAACTTAAATGATTCTCACACATAGAAACAGACCCATTATTTAGAAAATTAAAGTACCTGCAGTTACACAAAATCTCTGGCTTAGTGTTCCTAAGGAAATAACGTGCACTGCCTCTACTTTGAATAAAGAGAAAATCTCATTAAGAATCTTGGAATTTACTGCAATAAAATCAGCACCTTACACCGAAAACATTTACTTCATTTTCTTCATGCCTATAATGTCTGAAGTAAAACTGATAACTTTGAATAATAAATACAAAATTTTGTTATTTTTTTTCACTGAAAAATGATGTAACAACATATTAGAAGATCATCTGGAAAATTATGTTATTACCCCAACATTCTAACCCAACAATGACCATCATTAAAGATGACTTTAGCTTCCATTTTTACACAGATCTAAATACAATGAACTTCAATTTGCAATTCTTCTTTTTATGATAGAAGTTAGGGGAACTTCCATAGACCCCAGTTGCTTTAATGTAGAGCTTGTGCACAACCCCTTCATAGGAAAGACAACAGTGCTACTCTAACCACAAAGAGAAGCCTATTCTACGCACTGCCCACACCTTAAAAGGGCTCAGTTGAACAATTATTCTTCATTTTATACATTTTAGGACTCATTGTTTCCAAGTAATTTTAACTAAACTCAATCATGAGGTTGAAAGAAAAATCATTGTGAAGAGCTTTAATCTTTCTTTGTCAATTATTTGAAATTCTCGCAAAAAAATTGTTTCTGTCAGTTTATATTTACACAGGAAATCCTCGAGATGTAACATAACAGCAACAGCTAAATTGGAAAGACTGGCATTATGTCATATTACGTTGCTCAGGCTTTGACACTTTAATGGTTCTAAGCCTACATGAACCATCAATAACAGTAATCCAACTGTGCTACTAATTCAAAGTGACTAGAATTATGTCATACTAAACTGCGAAGTTTATGACATGGGTTTAAGAGGTGGATGGCTAACATTTCACTTCAAATGAGAAGCTTTCCGCGAAACCTCAATTTACCAGACTTTCTTGAATTCCCATTAAATCCCTTCTCTTTCTTGGTTCTTAGTTCTGCTGCAAATGTCGTATGTATCTAGTCATCTATTTAATCCTCCAGGGACTTGTTCCCAAATGGATAGAACCAAAAAATGACAGACCACTGTCTTTGAAGACTATCTCCTGTGGATATCACTTTCCTAACTGTTTCTCTAAGGTAATACTGACAAAAGAGGTTTGTCTGTTCTATTCTTTTTTCTTTCCTTCTCTTTTTTAGGCATCTACGTTTTAAAAGACATCCATTTTCTCACTACTTCATGCTAGACACTCTTAATCCCCACAAAATGAGTACTATTATTTTTACTTGACAGTTGAGTAAATAGAAGTCCAGAGAAGCTAAATTATTTCTCCAGTGGCACATAACTTATATGTAGCTGAGTCAGAAGATAAAATGACATTCCCTGTTTTTCCTTTACCAGGATCATAAAGAAATACATATAAATAAATATGTAAATACAGAAATACATATATATAAAAGTTACAACATGAAAGTGATGTTAAAAGCCAACCTTCCATCTAGTTTCTATTTATTTATCTATTTATTTATTTATTGTGGTACGCGGGCCTCTCACTGTCGTGGCCTCTCCCGTTGCGGAGCACAGGCTCCGGACGCGCAGGCTCAGCAGCCATGGTTCACGGGCCCAGCCGCTCTGCGGCACGTGGGATCTTCCTGGACCGGGGCTCGAACCCGTTTCCCCTGCAGCGGCAGGTGGACTCTCAACCACTGCGCCACCAGGGAAGCCCCTAGTTTCTATTTAGATTTTAAAAACATACAGTAATGAATGAAAAGGGAAAGATGTACATTCCAAGAATGAAGAATCCTTAATTTTTGTGACCTTATTATTGTAAACTTATCATCCACAGATAAACCTTACATTTTATGACCTTATCATTCCTCAATATGGACTATGCCAAGTAGTACGGAGAGTCTAGATGCTGGACTTATTAATAATAACTATCACTTTTCTGAAAACTTCAGTTGCTCATTTTCATTCAAAATAATGGTGGGAATGTAAATTGATACATCCACTACGGAGAACAGTATGGAGGTTCCTTAAAAAACTAAAACTAGAACTACCATATGACCCAGCAATCCCACCCCTGGGCATATACCCAGAGAAAACCATAATGCAAAAAGACACATGCACCCCAATGTTCATTGCAGCACTATTTACAATAGCCAGGACATGGAAGCAACCTAAATGTCCATCAACAGAGGAATGGATAAAGAAGATGTGGTACTTGTATACAATGGAATATTACTCAGCCATAAAAAGGAACGAAACTGGGTCATTTTTAGAGACATGAATGGACCTAGAGAGTGTCTACAGAGTGAAGTAAGCCAGAAAGAGAAAAACAAATATCATATACTAATGCATATATGTAGAATCTAGAAGAATGGTATAGATGATCTTATTTACAAAACAGAAGTAGAGACAGACGTAGAGAACAAATGTATGGACACCAAGGGGGAAAGGGGTGGGTGGGAGGAATTGGGAGATTGGGATTCACACATATACACTATTGATACTATGTATAAAGTAGATAACTAATGAGAACCTACTGTAGAGCACAGGGAACTACTTAATGCACTGTGGTGACCTAAATGGGAAGGAAATCCAAAAAAGAAGGGATATATGTATATGTATAGCTGACTCACTTTGCTGTACAGTAGAAACTAACACAACTTTATAAAGCAACTATACTCCAATAAAAATTAATTAAAAAACATTTTAAAAGCGATGAATAAAAAAAAAAAACATCCAGAAAACAGTTTTGTGAGGAAGTTAATAAAATGAGCCCTGTGATAACAAGTGGCCCCATATCCTTTACTTTCATAATTAATTTAAGCATTGTTACAGCTGAAACTTTGGTGCAGCTAACCATCTGCAAAAGCGAGAAAAATCTGGGGTCGTCAACTACTATGCAAATCGATGAACACGCCCTGCTCTTCAAATAGCTTCTGGAAAAAGAATGGCAACACTGCTATGTCTTGTCATCAAAGAGCATTTGATTAATATAGTTCCTCCTTACAAAGATGACCAACACTTGATTATATGAAAGGCGTTACTAAACGCAGAGCCTGAATATATCCTATGTAAATGAAGACACCCCAATGAGGTACAGTTATTTACAGGCAGCAATTACCCGAGGCCAACACACTTTCTCCTCAAGCCAAACTCTGATTTCAAATCTCTTCACTTCTGCATAAGCAAATTGCTAGAGATGGTCCCACAGCAGCCATAACTTGGCTTTTTTCACAGATGCTGTATTTTATAACCACCTTGCACTTATCACTTTATTATGCCGCAATGCAAGCTTAGATATAGAATGACCGTGCTGAGGGAAGTTACAGGTTGGAATGCATTGGTTTATGTGTATGTAAATTCTTAAAGATAAGGCCATACTAATGATCGAGGCACTTTATTTTTCAGTTGCTTAAAGAGAAGTGCATTCTTGATCACTATAAAAAGTGAATTGAGTTTGATACACATGACAACATTTCACTGACTGCATGCTCTCAGCCGTGCCTGTCTTTACAACATTGCACACTGGATATGTTGTCACAGATGCTGGGTGGGATTCTCTAGTTAAGACCTTACTACCACTATATATGGTTATACAAATTCCTTAGGTATTTTCAGGAATTTGTACATCCTTTAAATTCAATTTTCCAAATGGCTAAATGTGTAAAAAGCTTTGGTGAATCACTGCTTTCCCATGACCTCCACTTTGCCTCTTAGACCTGGGGAGACAGCAATAAGCAGGATTCTCAGACCAAAGCCTATTCATCTGCAAATTGGGAGAATAATGGGCTGACCTGAGAGTTAAATAAGTTAATGGATGCAAATTGCTTAGAAAAATGTTTGATCCTAATTTGTATGTTACGTTTCTTTCATTCGTAGTCCTTTAATATTAGTATTGGTATTAACACATCTTTATCACTATTATTAAAAAGCCAGGACTTCTCTGGTGATGCAGTGGTTAAGAATCTGCCTGCCAATGCAGGGGACACAGGTCCAAGCCCTGGTCTGGGAGGATCCTACATGCCGCGGAGCAACTAAGCCCGTGAGCCACAACTACTGAGCCTGTGCTCTAGAGCCTGCAAGCCACAACTACTGAGCCCGCATGCCACAAGTACTGAAGCCCACGTGCCTAGAGCCCGTGCTCCACAACAAGAGAAGCCACCGCAATGAGAAGCCCATGCACTGCAATGAAGAGTAGAGTCAACTCACTGCAACTAAAGAAAGCCCGTGTGCAGCAATGAAGACCCAACACAGCCAAAAATAAATAAATTTAAAAACAAATAAAAAATTTTTAAAAAGCCAGTCATTTTCAATAACCTAAATTGAGGAATGATAAATAAGGTTCCAATGGTCTACTTACTGTCAAGATTAATTGATAATTTGTACCTAGGAATAAAAATACAGTTAGCAGTAGGGTGTGTTGGTTCAAAGTACTGGATGTGGTACCAGTCAGAACTAGATTTGAAACCAGTGACCATCCGATTGTAGCTGTGTAACTTTGTAAAAGTAGTAAAAAGCCTTGTCAAAAAAGTGACTCTCTGTATGAGTTAGTTCCCTGAAAAATTGGGATTGATAATATTACCAATTCAGGACTATTTTTGAGAGGGTTAAATGAGAAACTTGCAATTTTGACACAGGGATCACTCCTATGAGTGTGGGAATAGATGTATCTATGTACATGTATACATGTATCTATACATGTATAGATGGCAGATCATAGATTTTTTAAAATAAATTTATTTATTGATTTTTGGCTGCGTTGGGTCTTCGTTGCTGCTCACGGGCTTTCTCTAGTTGTGGCGAGCAGGGGCTACTCTTTGTTGCGGTGTGTGGGCTTCTCATTGCGGTGGCTTCTCTTTGTGGAGCATGGGCTCTAGGTGTATGGGCTTCAGTAATTGTGTCTCTCAGGCTCTAGAGCGCAGGCTCAATAGCTGTGGCTCACAGGCATGTCTTATGAAAATCTCCACTTTTGTGTTAAATATTGTAGTTTAGTTAATGATCACTAAAAGACAAACTGAAACAACAACAGCATAACATCCTGAGTTTCTCATTATTATTTCTCTCTTCTTGTATGGATATTTAAGAAAATTTGGGGACCATATTCTCTCTCTTTCTCTCCTTTTTTTTTTAACTGTTATAATACCTTCCACATTCCTGGAACAGAGCATAAATAAAACCAAAACTTTTCTGCTTGTTTATTTTTGTCTATTATACATTATAACTGGTCTTTAGTCTCTCATATTTTCTGCCTTTTCAATGAAATGATTTAATATTGTATTTAGAAATTCTAAAGGACAAAGATGATTTAGTATATTGCCATAATCTTAGTCATATACTTGATTAATACAATGTTTAAAAATTGGAAAAAATGCATAATGTGCTTCAATCCCTAATGACAACTGTAAAGTGTCTCTCCTGTGTGCCACCGTGCAGTCTTTAAATTTTTTTGCTAAATAAAGACAATATTCAATGTTTCAAGATCTCTTTATTCGTTCATGTTTTTTTACTTAATCAAATTACCCACCCTTATTGCAAAAATATGTACACATTACAGAATTTTGTCAACTAAATTGTGAAAAACTCCGTATTCTTTCTTAACCCCTCGACTCAAGAGTGAAAACTGCTAACCCCTTCTAGGTATCCCTCTAGAACTCTTATTGTATATGCAAAACTGGAAGATAAATATACACACATCATCTTACAAAACTAGGTTTTAGTCACATTTCTATGTGCTGTTCTTTATTTCATTTAATAATATGGCTCAGAAACTCTTCAACAGAGATATAACTCAATTTCTCCAAGGATGCATAGTGTTCCACAGTTTGGGTGCACCAAAATGTATACAGCTAGGCTCTATTGTGATGGGCATTTAGGATGATACCTGTGTTTTCCTATCACATACAATGCAGTCAAGTCTATCCACATACGTTCATCTTCCTGAGTGTGTGTCCTAGCTGGGCTTCTCTAGAAAACAGAGCATGAGGCCAGCTTTACACTGATACCTTATTAGGAGGTAAAATGCCAGTGCATGAAGAATGAGGAAAGAGAGAAGAGTACAGGATGGGAAGCAAAGGCAAGAAGAGGGTCCATGATGAAACCAGCACAGACAGTCCTTGGCTGTGTGAGACTTCTCCAGACAGGCTGCGTACAAGCTCCATCCATCAGAACATCCCCATGCGAGGAAGGAGAGGGAAACTGAGTGGATGGCTCCCTTCCATCTCCAGTGTATCAAGCATTGTCTCAGAGTCCCCAGTTGTGTCACCGCATCCCTTTGGGCCAGATCTCATGCAATGTAGGCATGGGGGGGGGGCTTCATCTGGATCCAAAGTGACCAGGAGACCAGAGTCTCCGTGGATGCTGTGGGGCCTGGCAGGGGTGTCAGAGGCTGCACTGCCCCTGGGGAGCTGGGACATTCAACGGTGTTGGCAAGTGGGAGGAGGCACCAGCCGGGGGTGGGAGACAGCGAGGTGGAGGGAACCTCAGAAGGCATATAAATAGTGTGGGATAAACACTGAATGAGTATTTCTGGAGGGTTGAGTCCTAGGAAAGGAACTGCAGGGTCCAGAGGTATGAACATGGTTAGTGTGACAACTTTGAAGGTTCACACCACTGTTACAGGAAATTTTAATTTTCCATTCCAATATATATGTTGGTTTCCTTCATAGACTTAGATTTTCCTACACTTCCATCTCGGCATATTGATATAAATAGCATTTCTAAAGCCCAACAGGTATGCTCAACCCTGACCAATTTATCGACCACCACGAGTCTTAGTACAGCAGCATTTCCAGCCAAGTCATAAAAAGAATGCATCAAATCCAATGCCTGTGCATCTGTAAATGGATGGTCTTATGGGCATCCAACACAGTGTTGTGTTATTGGTTTTGTTTATTATTATTATTATTCTGTAATGCAAAGATCGGATGGTTCTCATGGGCAGTTTGAAAGCCATCACATCAACACACATAGCAAACAACTTTTCTTTAAAAACAAAATCCTAAAATAATATATAAATGACTATACCAAATCATCTCAAAGAGCAGCTTAACACACAATTTGTGCCATTCATATTACTTGTACTGAATCTTGTTTTTCCTCTTTTGAGATTCTACCCTTTAATTGTACACTTGTGGCTAGGAAGGAAAGGGAGTTTGTGGTACCCTTACAAATACAAATGTTTTTACAAAATAGTAACTCCTAGTTTCTCCCATGTCTACCATTTCTTAGAAAGTAACCAGATGAAAATAATTAATAAGCCAAAAAGACATATTTTGGCATGGCAAATTCTGCTTCCCTACAAAGCCATCACTTATATATATATATTTTTTAATTTCCAAAATTTCTGCAGAACCCAAACCATATGACAAAGAGTTTTCCTTTTATTTAGAATGATGATGATAACTTATGTTTTTGTGTTGCAAAACATTACCTTAGTAATTTCCTTAAACCCTATAGCAGAGTAACAAATGTAACAAGTGATTGACAGTTAATTATTTGGTCTTAATTATGTTTATGTTGCCACTTAGTTGAGGTGTAGAGACTTATGCTCATTTAAAAAGAATTAAGAGCTGGGAGTTGAAAAATCATTACTTTCAAAATCAAATCAATTTTTGAATATTGTAAAAGTAATATATCAATTACACAGGCCTTCAGTTGGTCATTCAAAAAGGGGAAATCCAGGAACCCCTCCCTGTGATCAAACCATGCATACAAGAATTTTCTTACCTTTATGAAACAAGCCGACATTTTAAAACTTACTTGATATTAGGTGATATTAAGGCATTATTGGTAAGTCTGTAGCGTGCTGTCTGATTTGTGAACTGTATTGCCTGTGATTTGCTTTAAAATGATATGAGATGAGGAAAATGGATAACCAATAGTCAATACTTTGGGTTAGGTGGTGGTTATTTTGTATAGGTTTAAAATTCACTCAGATCAAAAGTTCTTTAAAAATGTCCAGAAACCCTTTTCTCTCCTTCACATTTTAGATCCATTCCAGAGTGTTGTGGATGTGTGTGTGGTGTGTATTTCTGTCTGTGGTGTGCATGTCTGTGTGTGGTATGCATGTCTCTGTGTGGTGTGTATGTCTGTGTATAATGTGTATGTGTGGGCATGTATGTATGTGTGTATGGTGTATATGTCTGTGTGTGGTGTGTATGTGTGTGGTGTGTATGTCTGTGTGTAGTGTGTATGTCTGTGTGTAGTGTGTGATGTATATGTGTGGGCATGTATGTATGTGTGGGTGTGTATGTGTGTGGTGTGTATGTGTGTGTGTGGTGTGTATGTGTGTATGTGGTGTATACATATTCACACATGTGCACAACGATGAAAAGGAACCGCATGAGCGCACTCGGCGGGAGAGAGATGAAAACTCTAGAGTTGTATCCAGAGAATGTTTACTTTTGAGAAAATTTTGAGATAAATTTTATTTCCTGAGAGTGGTCTTAGTGGGGTCAGAAATGACCAAACTTTTATGTACTACCTTAGCAGCATCTGGTAACATAGGATACCTCAAAGTTACTGACAAGAAACAATTCAATTTCTTTCAAGGCTGGAACTCCTATTAAGAAATGAATACATCCATTCATTCATCCACCCATGTTTCCATCCAACCATTCAGGAGACACTTACTGACGATACAGTGGTGAACACATCCAATCAAATCAATATCTGAATCTCTTACTTCAAGGAGCTCACAGTCTAGAAAAATATGGATCACCTGTTTTGTAGAAAGTCATGCTATGCTGGGGGTTTCGATCATCACAGAAGGCTATTGCTATAAATGGCCTAATAGTTTACTCCCAATAAGGAAGCTTTGCTGAAAAATTCTGTGAACAGCTATGACTTTTAGAAATGGTAACTGGAAAGAAGGAAGGAAGGGAGAGAGAGGAGGAAGAAACAATGAACAACGTCAAGGGATAAATGTGCAATCTTATTTTGAATAAATAATAACTTAACATGTGTTGTGATTCTGTTATCCATCTATCCATCCATCCATCAATCCATCTACTCAACTATATATCTATCCATCATCTATCTTTGTCTTAAAACTCTGACATAAGCAGTCACTGCATAAGGTCTTTTTCTACAGTATTCTGCAAACCTTTATCATTTTCCAAGTGGTCTCATGTCTATATAACTACAAGAAATGAACCATGAGCATGTGTCATTTGTGTCACTAAAAGAGTCACATTTATTGGACAAGTTTTAGCTGAAGCATGTAATTTACTATCTTAAATTGTTTTCCACAATCTAACCTTTTATCTGGATTGTTTACCAGTATATCAACTGGTATAAGTCTAAGCATTTTTTGTTTGTTTGTTTGTTTGCTGTACGCGGGCCTCTCACTGTTGTGGCCTCTCCCATCGACAGGCTCCAGATGCACAGGCTCAGCGGCCATGGCTCACGGGCCCAGCCGCTCCGCGGCATGTGGGATCCTCCCGTACCGGGGCACGAACCCGTATCCCCTGCATTTGCAGGCAGACTCCCAACCACTGCGCCACCAGGGAAGCCCTAAGCATTTTTTTTTTTTTAATACAAAAAGGAAAAGAAGGGGATGGTGGGAGAGATTTACTGTCAAATGGTCTCTTTTCACTATGTAGAAAAGCAAAGAGTTAGCAGTGACTTTACTTATTTTTAAATTACATCTAAATTCTTAATGCCTTAACATGTGTGTATATGTATAATTATGCATATGTATATATATATATATATATAATTATGAACCAAATAAACATATTTAGAGTTAGAACCTGGATAATTTGTGATTTTTTCAATAGATTTTAGTGGATAAATCTTTCCACAGACTTTAATTTGTTCTCTTTGATCTTTTTTCTGTTCTCTTCATTCTTTTTCACCTCCATTTTCTTCATTCCCTCCCTTCCTTCTTCCTTCCTTCCTTCCTTCTTTCCGAAGGAAATGTGCCTTAATACTAAGATTCACAGCAAGACCTGATGTCCTTCTTCCCTTCATTGTAGGATGCTAAGTGCTCTGCCTACAGGTCTTGAGGATTCTCATTCCTTTCTCTGTATAGTAGCACTCTAACAACTCAAATTAAAATAAGCATAAGAATCATAAAAGAACAAACTTTACACCCTGTCATCTGACAACACCCAAGCTCATTGACTCTCACTTTGAAAATGATTGGGCCTTGGAATATGTGACAGTTGTTTCATATTCTGGAATTGAACAGTGACCTGTTTTCTTTTATCAAACCCATTATTTCATTGATACGAATTACCAAACGCAGGTTTTATCTTAAATTTGAATTAAAGTGCGAAGCAATTTATATCTGTTTTGATGCAAAGAATCTCACTGGAGCAACTCCATGAGATGAAGCTTTGGCATTTGTCTAGCGCCATCTACTGCCCATGTCCAGCAGAAGCATGGATCTCATTCCCACAATTGGAAGCTTACAGTGCTCTACATTGTAGCTTAAAGAGCTGGCAACAGGATGATTGGAAAAAGACAAAGTAGAAAAAAAAAAAAAAAACGGGAAAGCTAAGCAGTGGTAAACAAAAGTAGAGAAAAGAGACTAAAATACTCACAGAGCCACAGAAATACACTCAAATAAACAATCATAAACTTAGACGTTAGGAACCTCTAAATAATAGTGCTTTTGTATATATCAGCATACACACACACACACACACACACACACACACACACACTCCTAAAGGACAGATGAAAGATATTTAATAAATATCTAGTAAATCATTTTATTAAGTTTCAAAGAAGAAATTATTAACAGGGAATCATATTTTTGTATTTCTTCTGAATAAGATTATTATTATTCTAATATAGAGTAAAATATTAATATTTCAGTGAAAAATAATCGATCTATTCAAATACGTTAGAAAAGTACCCTACAGTATAATGATTATAACAAAAAGTACAGTCAGTTCAGCTTGGTTGGAACAATGGCAAAATTAGGGAATACAAATGATTGCCAAACCTATCCCCCTGCTGGGTAATAACAGGAATTTAATGAAATACGCAGGCCACTTTTAGAACTCAGAATTCAAGTCATCTATTACTGTGATATAATTTTACCCTCCATGACAAGATAATTCATACGCAGCCATCACTGCTTCTTTAAAAGGGAGTTGCATTCACTGGCAACACAATTCACTTGGAATCTATTAAAAAATACAGTACGCCCCCTATAAACGAACGAGTTCCATTCCAAGAGTGTGTTCGTAAGTCCAATTTGTTCGTAAGTCCCACAAAGTTAGCCTAGGTACCCAACTAACACAAATGGCTATCTAGTACTGTACTGTAATAGGTTTATAATACTTTTCACACAAATAATACATAAAAAACAAACAAACACAAAAAATAAAGAAAACAGTTTCAATCTTACAGTACAGTACCTTGAAAAGTACAGTAGTACAGCACAACAGCTGGCACACAGGGGCTGGCATCGAGTGAACAGGCGAGAAGAGTTACTGCCTGGAGGAGGGAGAGGAGGTGGGAGATGGTAGAGCTGAAGAATCCTCAGCAAAAGGAAACGGAGGGCGAGCTGCAATTTCACTCACGCCTGACGCTGATGCCACAGGTTCTGATTCCTTGCTGGATTCAATCCTATCTACCCTCTTGCTTCCAGACAGCCTGGACTTGAAATAAAGATACTGTTCTACTGTACTCTATACAGTGCTGTAAAGTACAGAAAAGCACAACCACTTGTATAGGATGCATGCACGTGACAATGCACGCCAGACACGTGAACCACCTTACGTGACCGGACATGCGAACACACGTTCTCGTCTTTGAAAGTTTGCAGCGTGCAGGTTCGTATATAGGGGACTTACTGTAA
Organism: Delphinus delphis; assembly: GCF_949987515.2. Lineage (NCBI taxonomy): Eukaryota > Metazoa > Chordata > Mammalia > Artiodactyla > Delphinidae > Delphinus > Delphinus delphis. The sequence goes on from NC_082703.1 coordinate 27,530,231, forward strand.
CTGTGCAAGAACCCATACCTCTTGGAAACACAGAACAGTCAAGATATACAAGTGGCCTGTTTCTTGTCAGGATCTTTACTTCATGCAGATTAAAAACACTTTTATAGTAGTTATGCTTAGTTTTTTTAACTAGATTTCTTTGAACTAGATGATGTGTGATGTGCAAACATTGAAAGAAGTCAGCATATTTCAGTGCTCCCTCCATTCTAACTGTACAAGAAAGCTTATTCACATACACCTTTTTTAAACATAGCAAACCAGCTGATAATTGGTGTTTTAGCAAAGTTCAACAAAATATCTTATCTTTCACGTGTGTTTATATTGGTAAGTTCTCCTGCTGTGCAAATTTCTCAGATTACACTTGTGACCCCTCTCCTCTGTGCTGACTGTACCAGTTTACATTTGACTCTTTTTTCAGTTTTCCAAGAGTGTTTTTTTTCCTTATATCTAAATTAGTTCATTTAATAGGACTTAAGAGTGATAAGCAATTAGCAGCATTGTAGGAAAGGATGAACAAAAAGGTAAAGAATAAATTACTTTGAGGAGGTTGACTTTCTCCTAATTCACATGCTAAAAACATGCTTACACACATTATATAAACTTAGGACAAAAATAGAAATTAAATACATGGGAAAAAGATCAAAGAGTTTCATAGAAAAGAAATAAAAGCTTTCCTCTTTATTTGGAACTTAATTTTAACAGCCCTGTTTCAAATTTACTGCGCTGTGACTTCCATTTATAGAGAATTAAGTTTTTCTCTTTATCATCCTCTTGTTTATCACACCACATACTTTACACTCAAAGCTTTGCCTGCTGACAGCGGCACTTGAATAAGAGTGGAGCGTAGCTGAATAAAATATGAAGCTAAATCTATATAAAAAGATCCTAATGTGTAGCCAGAATTTTGAGTAATATAAGAAATGCAAGACCCACTGCATTTTCTAATTCTATATGAATGAAAGTTCAAATAAGCCAGGTTTCTTTACATGTTCTTTTATCTAAGGAACTACAGGGGAAAAAGAGAATAAGTGAAGTCATCTACTACCATTTAAATACCTTCTTCAAAGAAGAACCCAAACTGGCTATGTGTTTGTACTTGACAAGGGTTCACTTCACCCTCCATGGAGCACAGTCTAAAGATGTGGTGGCTCAAATCTTTTAACTAACAGCTCTACCTTCTTTGCTCCAAGTGAAAATCTGTAAACAACCGAATTGTTCTAACCAACGCAGCTTTGGGAATGAGGGAGAGACCACTTCCGTAGAGAGATACTGAAATCCAGACACACACATCTGCATATATCATGCCCCTGTTCAAAAACACTACCTGGAGCATAAAAAAAAAAATCATTTAATTTCTGTGGGTTGCAAATCCCTAGAAAATGCTATCATTGTCCAACAATAGCACCAGCTATTCTTATGTGTCCTGCAGAGTTTCCTCCGAAGCTGCATCTAAGAAAATTATCTGTGAGTGAATGGTTCATTTTGGAGGTGATGCTGAGAAACAGTAGAAAAGAGGGGTCAGGTGAGCCAAGCAGAGAAACGGGAGAGAAGAAACAAATGAACGGTGATTATTACGCAACTTAACCCCGTGGGCAACTGGAGCTCACTCTCACTGGAAAACTGTGCAAAGAGCAGGACTTACACCCCAGGGTCATCCTGCTTGAGAGGAGTCTACGGCCATATACGGGAAATGCATCTTCATTTTATAAAAAGTATCACAAATACATAAAAAGTGACCTCTGCAGTAAGACGGGTAGAGGGAAGATGGTGTAGAATCATGATTTCTTGAAAATATTATTCTACTGACTTTGTGCATACCTTTGCTGTATACTTTCCAAGAAATTAATTAAATGATGGTTATACAAATCAGCATACAAAGAGAGTATCATTTTCACCACAAGTTAGAGAAGCTTTTAGCATTTGTGTGGGAGGAACTTTCATTACTCGTGTAGGGTCTTCTCTTCTGGGTTTTACACATTTTTAAAATTTCAGATAGCACACAGTGTGCCTTTCACTTAGAATGCCCACAGTGAATTGGTTGATTTTAAGATCAAAGCTCCGATCTGAAAATCAGTACAGAGGAGGAATTTGTTAATATGTCACAGGGACCTGAGGATGAGAAGACATGACCTAGACACACAAGAGGGTGATGAAGCTCCAGGCAGAGGGAATAATAATTGTAGAGAGGGCTAATTAAGGCAGAGCGTGTGCGCTGACAGGGGCACAGGATGCATGAAAGATATGATGTCAGGATTTGAGAGCACAGTTCAAAGGTTAAGGTGATGTGATTTAACACAGTAGACACCAAGCAAGGTTTATAAACAACAATATAATGTGATATTTACATTTTGGAGCAAGCAATATGGTGGCCACATAGAAAACGTACCCAAGGAAAGAAAAAATGGAAGCAGGGAGAAATCGGTGAGAAACCTACTGTAATATTTCATGAGAAGAAGTGAGGATCTCAACCTGTGGAGTGATTGAGAAGACAGAATACACGAGATGTTTTCAAAAAATGTGCATGAGATATATTTGGTAGGACGTGAAAGACAATTAACGTCAGAGTCAGAGGAGGAGAAATAGTTCTCGCGAACTGAACGAGCCGGCATGGGTCACTGGCCAGACCATATGATTAACTGGTATATGGTGGAAAAAGACTGGGAGCAAATTTGGGGAATGGGGATAAGATTATAGGGGCTACTAGGACACTGGAAACATGAATCTGTAATTCATGGTGGATGTAAGAGGCAGAAATACACAATTGGAATGTGTTTACATAGACCTAAGTTTAATTTCCAGGGAGATTCTATAAAACAAGAAGAAAGTAAAGGGAAAGACAGCACAGAACAGCAACATGATTCAAAGAACTAGCGTGGGCAAATCTGGCCAAGAGAAAAGAGAAACAGGAGAGAACGAGGTCTGAGTAAAATGAGCATTTGAAAAGGGAACTGGGGTCCGTAATGTCACAGAATACAGATTTCCTATGTTAAGGCGGGGGTCGGGGGAGATGAGTGTTCTATTTAACAAACAAGACATCACCTAATGTTCTCAGAATTATGGTTCTCATCTTGGGGACTGTCCAAACTAGAACTTGCTTTTCCTCGCGGCTCATTCCCTTTGCTTAAAGAAGTAATATATCTGAAATCATTCACTGACTGATTTATTTTTGGATTTAAAATTAATTTTTTTACCTTTCCGTTGGACTTCTTAGTTTTAGCAGTTGTAATCTTACTAATATGGTCTAAGAAACCCTGCTTCTTTCTGTTTGAAGATGTTATGATATGCTTCCTAGGCGCAGAGTTGAATTCCTCTTTCAGGAGACATTTAAAAGAACACACCGTGCTCACATTTTAGAGATAACCATTTTGAAGTGTTTCCGAAAGGATGGAAAAGATGAGGTGAGCTTTGGGGATCTCATACAACACACTGACTCAGTTTGCAAATTCATCAACCACACAGAGAACACCAAATTTACTTTCCCTGAGCACGCAAGCCAGTTGCTTGCTTTGGAAAGAGAATGCATTAGAATGTTGTCCTGTCCCTTTATAAACATGTCTGATGAGTTGATCATGTTGCTTGAAAGGAGAGAGGCTTCCTGTCGCATTGCTTTACCCATGAATTCTCACCTACAGGATGACTGCCTTTAAATGCCACCTTTCCTGCCTTTCCCATCCTCTGAAATCTTTTTAAAAGAGACACAACCTCTTGTGTTCCCAAAGCTCACACTGTCTGTATTGGATTTTAGATTTGCTTACTTTGAAGTGTGCTAAGACGATAATTGGAAATGGCGATGGACAGGCTCTTTTCTGCTGTGCCTGTGGTGGCCACTGAGTTGTCTATAAGTATCCCACGTATATATATGGTAAGACAATTGGAAACAATTTTGCCTTCAGTGTGTTTGTGGCACTTCCTTCCTCAAAACAGAAATATGTTTTCATTTTTGTTGTCATTCTTTTTTTTTTTTTTTTTTTTTTTTTTTTTGCGGTACGTGGGCCTCTCACTGTTGTGGCCTCTCCCGTTGCGGAGCACAGGCTCCGGACGCGCAGGCTCAGCAGCCCTGGCTCACGGCCCCAGCTGCTCCGCGGCATGTGGGATCTTCCCGGACAGGGGCACGAACCTGCGTCCCCTGCATCGCAGGCGGACTCTCAACCACTGTGCCACCAGGGAAGCCCACGTTGTCATTCTTGTTACAAAAAGCCATTCCTTATTTACTATCCTTGCCCTTATTGAACACCCTTAATGAGTCAGGATCCCAGATTCTATTCCTGAAACCAATAATAAAGTCCTTCTTTGCCTTTCCACCTGTCCAAACATTTCCATTTTTCAGGGCTCGGTTGCCAACTCTTTTCCTGGAGGACTTTGCCGGCTACACCAACCCATATTGCTCTAACCCTATTAATAGCGTCATTAGCATTTAGAATCTAAATTAATTAAATTAGAATTTAACCATATTTTACCTTTAGTCTCTAGATTCAGCAGTTCTCCTTGTGTGCTATGTGAATAATACGTTGTGCAGAGGCCCATTTCAGTAATTCTCACTGAATTATCAATATTTGTATCTATGAATTCATTACTAGACTGTTCACTCCATAAGGATGATGACTATGTATATTTTATCTCTGAATACACAGTAACTAATATACTATAGGTACTTGACAACTATTTAGTGAGCAGGTAAATGAATAAATAGTTGAAAGAGTGTATCTAGCATGTATCTCTATACCTAGATATATCTACCTACCTATCCATCCATCCACCCATCCATCCACCCACCTATCAGATATCTATCTATCATCTCTCTCTCTTCCTGTCTATCTATCCATCTATTAACTATCTACCTACCTATCATCTACCTATCCATCCATCCATCCACCCATCCATCTATCAGATATCTACCTATCTACCCATCCATCCATCTATCTCTCCACCCATCCATCCATCTCTCCACCCACCATCTATTTAGCTATCTTGCCTCCCACCTACAGCAGGATCTTGCCTACCCTGTTAGGCACTCTGAGGTCAGAAACTAGATGTTCTATTATTTTCTTAATCTCATCCATCCCACAAGATGGCATTTTACAAGCTCAAACTTAATAAATTCATATTTAATTGCTTGATTAGATTGGTGAATAAATCAAATTTCTACATGAAGGTCTAAATAAATAAGGTATCTTTTAAGGTCTCCCATCACCCCATCTCACCCATTTGACATTTGAAGAAAAGAGCACACAGCAGGGGTACACCATTGCAGTCCACACACTTGACTTTCTCAAGTACTTCATTCCCTACCTGCCTGGAGTAACTTTATTTGGGTCCTATGATTAAAAGACAAGGTATTGTAATTTGGACATCCTTTTGGTTTGTTATTTTTCAATAAGTTTTATGAGGAACAAGAAACATTTGATGCTGGACAATTACACTTTTTAAGGTAAGAATCAACATTATGTAATGAAAAGAAGATGGCTTTGGGGTCAGTCAGACCGGGAATGAAATCTTGGGTGTGCCAACACTTCTGTGCAATTCTGGGTTAGTAATCTCTCTGAACTTGTGTTTCTCCACTAAAAAGTAGAAATAATAAGTCCCCTGTGGCTATATTATTTTGTGGAATAAACTAGATTATGCTGATAAAGCATGTAGACTTAGAAGTGCTTGCATTCTCTCGGTCTCTTTGGGACTGGGCAGTAACCTTCAGGACCTGGGGGATTTCTCACGTGTACTGGGTAGGTGATTGCCCTTCAAGTCAATGTTACATCTTTCTCCATGACCTTTATAACCAGGTGAAATGGATTCTCCTGACTCTAGCTTCCAGTTGGCTTGGACCACGCAGAGCGCTGGAGAAGTCTGAAGAGAGAGTAGAGAGTGAGCTGCGAGATTTATTCCCTCCTGCAGGGTTGAGAAAGGATGACTGCCCTCCTCAAAGGCAGTGACTCCTGTCAATGGCCTTCTCTCTTTGGTGACATAAGCTCACCTTCCCTCTGACCCCTCAGCCCCAGGACGGAAAAGGACTGCAGGGGTATCCCATTATTCCTGTGTTTCCCACGCTCTGTGCACAACTTCAGAGACTCTCCCGAAGTATCCAATTTGACTGTGCTGCCTGTTCCGAGGGAACCAGATTGAAACATCCTTATAACAGAATTATAAACATTGTTGTTATTTAGAATTCCCTAGACCAGACCCTCCCTGCTCTTTTTTTTTTTTTTTTTTTTTTTTTGCGGTACGCGGGCTTCTCACTGCTGTGGCCTCTCCCTGCTGTGGCCTCTCCCATTGCGGAGCACAGGCTCCGGACGCGCAGGCTCAGCGGCCATGGCTCACGGGCCCAGCTGCTCCGCGGCATGTGGGATCCTCCTGGACCAGGGCACGAACCCGCGTCCCCTGCATCGGCAGGCGGACTCTCAACCACTGCACCACCAGGGAAGCCCTCCCTGCTCTTTTAAGTATGAAGTGAGGAAACACCTTTCAGATTCTTTTGACTCAAATATTTGAGATTAAGCACTTGGAGGAAGAAAGGGAGAGATAGGGAGGATGATAGTTTAATGGTAAATTCTGTGACTAGATTAAGTGAAGACAGCTTGTAAGCCAGCAGAGCCGGTTCCCAATTAAACTTCAAAAGCCAAAGAGAACAGAAGGGGCAACGACTTATCTCAGCGTCCTTTACAGTAAGATGGCAACATCTTCTGTGAGAGAGCCATGAATTTCCTGGGAATGCTATAATATGAAATATTTTACAGTAAAACAAAATATTTAAATTTTAAAAAATCAGTGTTACATGTGTGCGTTGCTATTTTTCCTTGTAAAAGAATGCCTACTTTTGTCTTGTAGAACAGTTGTGGACTGCGGCATCCACCAGGTCAGTATGGTGGATTTTAACAATAATCAGATAAAAAGGAATGGTGACATCCAACACAGAGAGAGAAATGATAGATAGATGGATAGACAGATAAAGTTATGAATATATGCATATAGATGTACATATAGAGACAGAGCTATATAACATTTTTACTTAGAGTTAATTAGCTTTAATTCACGTATCATAAAATTCACCCTTCTAAAGTGTACACTTCCATAGCTTTCAGTATTTTGAGTTGCACACCATCACTACCATCTAACTGTGAACATATTTACCACCCCAAAAGAACCCATAACTGTCAGCGGTCCATCTCTTTTCTCCTCTCCATCCAGCCCTTTAAAACCACTCATATATTTTCTGTATCGCTACATTTGCAAGTTCTGGGCATTTCTTACAAAGGAATCCCACAGTGTGTGGGCTTTTGTGACTTGGCTTCTTTCACTTCCAATAAGGTTGTCAGGGTTCATTCATATTGTAGCATGTATCAGTACCTCCTACCTTTTTACCTCAGAATACTATTCCATTGTGTAGATATACCACATTTGTTTAACCATTCTTCAATTGATATTGATAGACAGTTGTATGGTTTCCACTTTTTGGCTATTACGAATAACGTTTCTATGAATATTCATGTACTAGTTTTTGCGTGGTCACATCTTCTCATCGTTTCTCATAGATATATACCTAGGGGTGGAATTGCTGCATCATATGGTAACTTTATGTTTAACATTTTGAGAAACCGCCAGCCTGTTTTCCCATGACATTGCTCCACTGTATATTCCCACTAGTACTGAGTGAGGCTTCCAATCTCTTCGCACCCTCGACAACCCTTGTTACTACCTTATTTTCACTAATAGCCATTGCGGTGAATAGTAAGTGGTTTCTCATTATGGTTTTGACTTGCATTTTCCTGATAGCTAATGATATTGAACAACTTTTCAGGTGATTATTGGCTCCTTGTATATCTCACTTAGAGCACTGTCTATTCAGATATTTGCCCGTTTTAAACTGTGGTTGTCTTTTTGTTGTTGTGTTGTAACAGTTATTTATATACTCTATGTGTAAGTCTCTTATCAGATACATGATTTGCAAAATCTCCCATACTATGAGTTGTCTTTTTCCTTTCCTGATGGTGTTCTTTAATGCACCAAGTTTAGTTTTGATGAAGCCCTATCTATCTACCTATCTATCTATCTATGTATCTATCCATGTATCTATCTATCTAGCTCTCCGTTTTCTTTTATTGCTTGTGCTTTTGCTGTCTTATCTAAAAACAAAAACAGGGTATCATTGCTTTTCCCATGATCAAAAAGATTAATGATTGCATTTTCTTTGTAAGAGTGTTATATTTTTGGCTTTTATATTTAGGTGTTTGGTCCATTTTGCATTAATTTTTGTATATTGAGTTGCACAGGAATCCAGCTTCATTATATTGCATGTGGATTCTAGTTGTTCCAACACCATTTGTTGAAAAGACTATTATTCCCCTCACTAAATTGTCTTGGCAGTCATAAAAATCAATTGCCCATAAATGTGAAGGTTTATTTTTAGACTTTCAGCTTTATTCCTTGGATCTATATGTCTACCCTTATGTCAGGACAATACTGTCTTGATTACTACAGCTTCGTAATAGATATGGCAAGTGTGAATCCTACAAATGCGTTCTTCCCTTTCAAGACTATTTTGAGTATTCTGAGTTTCTTGAATTCCCACATGAATTTTAGTATCAGCTTGTTAATTTCTACAGAGAACTCAGGTAGAATTTTCATGGGCATTGCATTGAAGTTGTAGCTCAATTGAGGATGTTGCCTTCTTGACAATGTTAAGTCTTCTGATTCCAATTATTTAATTTTTAAAACTATATTTCTTAGTTTTCAGAGTATAAGTTAGAACTTCTTTCATTAAAAGCATTACTGAATTTCACTTTTTTAGAAACCACTGTAAATGGAATTGTATTCTTTAATTTTATCCTCAGACAGTTCATTACAGTGTACAGATACTCAATGGATATTTGTATTTTTATCTTGTATCCTACAAACTTGATGAACTTGATTATTAGTTCTGGGTAGATGGTCCATCCTATAAGGGAGAGCTGGATAAAGGGGGAAAGCCCCTGGTCTCTCAGGTACAGTAAGCAAGAATACAACATTCACAACAGAGCAGGGATGTGAGCAATGATGGGGGCCTGTCCTCCCAGTGAAATTTTATACAGAGTGACTGTGACCTGAAGACACAAAGAGCCCCATAATCTTGGGGCTCTTTCAGTGTGAAAGTGGATTTGGAGGAGAGGGTAAAGGTTGTATGTAGTTCAAGTGCCGCAGGCTCTAGCTATTTTTAACAGGTAGATATTCTTGAATAAATGTTCCTTCCTCTTCTGTATGCATTTAGAACAATTTCCAATGACTCGAAGTGTTTTTGGTTTGTTTGTTTTGGTTTTGATCATTTACACCAGATATGATTGTTTTGCTGGGGCAGATTCATGGAGCTTCTCACGCCCCCAGGACAGAAACGGAACTCTTCTGGCAGCAACATTTTTTTTTCTTTTTTAAAAAGGCTTTATTTTTAGAGTGGTTTTAAGTTCACAGCAACATTGAGCATAGAGCACAGAGAGTTCCCATACACCCTCTGCCCCCAGACAGGCACGGCCTCTCGCACTATCAGTATCCTACACTCTGCGGTACATCTGTTACAGCTGTTGAACCCACACTGGCACATCATCACCCAAGTGCTTGATATGCATTAGGGTTCATTCTTGGTGTTGGATATTCTGTGGGTTTGGAGGAATACGTAATGGTAGATATCCACCATCACAGTATTATCAAAAACAGTTTTCCTGGGCTTCCCTGGTGGCGCAGTGGTTGAGAGTCTGCCTGCCGATGCAGGGGACACGGGTTCGTGCCCCGGTCCGGGAAGATCCCACGTGCCGCGGAGCGGCTGGGCCCGTGAGCCATGGCCGCTGAGCCTGCGCGTCCGGAGCCTGTGCTCTGCAACGCGAGAGGCCGCAACAGTGAGAGGCCCGCGTACCGCAAAAAACAAAACAACAAAAAAACCCAAAACAAAACAGTTTTCCTGCCCTAAGAACCCTCTAAGCTCCACCTGTTCATCCCTCCCTCCCCCTTGACCCCAGGCAATCACTGATCTTTTTACTACCTCCGCAGTTTTGCCTTCGGCAGCATGTCATATAGTTGGAATCACACAGTATCATCTTCTTAGATTGGCTTCTTTCATTTGGTAATATGCATTTAAGTTTCTTTCACGGCTCTTCATGGCTTGATAGCTCATTTCTTTCTAGCGCTAAACAATATTCCATCTTTTGGAAGTACCGTGGTTTATTTATCCATTTACCTACTGTGTCTTGGCTGCTTCTGAGTTCTGCTAATTATGAATAAAGCTCCTGTAAACATCCACACGAGGGTCTCTGTGTGAACAAGCTCTCAGCTCCTTTGAGTAAATACCAAGGAGTGCAAATGCCAGATCATATGTTAAGAGTAGCTTTAGTTTTGTAAGGAACTGGCACACTTTCTTCCAAAGTGGCTGCACCTTTTTGTATTCCCACCAGCAACGATGAGGATCCTGATCCCTGTACAACAGCGCCAGCGTTGGAGGTCGCCGGTGCTCTGGATTTTGGCCATCCTAGTAGGTGTGCGGTGGCAACTCATTATTTTAATTTGCATTTCCCTGATGACAGGTGAGGTGAAGCAACTTTCCGCATGCTTATTGACCACCTGAATGTCTTACTTGGTGAAGTGACTCTTCAGGTCTTTTGCCCAATTTTTAATCATATTGTTCAATTTTGGTTAACTGGCAACAAACTTTTAATACAGAAATATATTTAGAGAAAAAAGTGATACGGCATCTGATGGTTAAATATATGATCTATGAATTTTTTCATAACGTAATTAAGAAATTGAAACGAGAAAATTTAGAATTAAAAGTCAGATACTTAAATGTGGCAAGAGTTTAGGCATTTGAAAAAAATACACAAGAAATATTATTGAAAATAAAGTTGGCGATAAAAAAATGACTTTTTCCATAATGGGCTTAGGAGAGGAAATAAAATTTTTACAGCTGAGAAGACATCTATGCTTCACTTACATAAATAAGCATAGTTATGTAAGTGACAGAGTTATGTAAACATAATCATTACATTATTCTGTTAAATCAACAGATGTGGGAACTCTGGGAAAAAAGAGAACCTCAGGATGTTCTAAATTTGTGAAGAAACTACTATATTTCTGGTGTGATTAAATCTCTAAGGGAAGATATAATTCAAAATCCTTTTTAAATGGCGAGATTAAATTATCTAACAAAACTACACAGAGCCCTTTTTTGATCCATAAATCCCATTTCTAGGAATTTACTCTGAAGATATACAGTTTGTCTAAATATTATATATTGAAGATACTGGGTCGGCCAAAAAGTGCATTTGGTTTTAAGTAAAAATAAAAGACATTTTTCATGTTCACGAAGAACCTTATTGAACAACATATTCACTAACCGAACGAACTTTTTGCCAACCATATATATATATATATATATATATATATATATATATATATATATATATATATATATCCTTGAACGATGGTAGGTTGGGGCACTGACCCACTGCACCCTCAAAAACCACGTATAACTTACAGTCAGCCCCCCTAGCTGTAGTTCCACGTCCACAGATTCAACCAACCACAGACTGGGTAGTGCGTCATATTTGCTATTGAAAAAAATCTGCATATAAGTGGACCTGCACAGTTCAAATCCATGATGTCCGAGGGTCAACTGTATATAGTTACCATTTACGTAAAAAAGGAATAGGAAAGAAGAAAATATACATATATCTCATTTGTGAAAAGAGAAGATATAAAAATGATAAACCAACAACCAATGGAGAATGGTTATCTATACGGGTTTGTTGGGAAAAGTCTGAAAGAATGTCTGAATAGAATTGGGATAGAAGGGATGAGCTGAAAGACATTCTTCTCTGAGTATAATTTTTCAATAGCTCTAACTTTTAGTGCTATAGTAATATTTCACATAAGTAAAAACAGTAAGACCAACAAGGATGAGAGGACAACTCAAATTGGAATACAAAGTTTATCAAATGAACCTTACTGTATCACAAATGTATAACATGGCTACAACGAGGAGGATGAAGAATAAAAAACAAAAAAGTAAATATACTAACCAAAGTAACTTGGGAAACATTACTTTGACTATAGACCGTAAGACTGAAAATAAAGACCTATAGACAAATATTGCGCTGTAGTCCGTATGCATTAGCAATTCTTAAGCTTCTTTATATATAGTCTATTAGAAAGTGATTGCTGTGCTTTGGATAATGAAAGCCAGGCTTCTCATTGATGGAAAAAGGAGTCACAAATAGGGAAAGAGCGAAGACTAGGATGAGGCCTGCGGGGCTGGATGGCTGTCAGAGACATCAGCATGAACTCAAAGTTGTAGACAGACAGATGATGGATGTATGGATAGACAGGTAGATAGACTGATTAAAAAAAAAACATTATGAGTGTGTTATTTTGTTGGTTTATGTATACCTACAGCCTAGCTCTGTCTGCTAAGGGGGTCTAGGAGCAATGACATTCTGGTAGCAAAGAGCACATTTAACATCCAGACCTTGATCATAAAGATCATTCTCCAATAAAATAAACCAGGGTTTCTTGAGGAAACGACTGATTCCAGGGCTGAGCCAGGGGAAGTACAATGAAAACCTGAGACACCTCTTAAGGCCAAAAAGTAAGAAAGTGTTAAAAATAATCATGAGGACATATCTCAAGGACATGGGAAACGATCTGAAAGAACTCCAAATAGATAAATCTGGTACAATTAAGCAATAAAATAAATAATAAAAATGTTAACAATGGCTTGTAATACATACACTAAAACAAATATCCATAAGTTTGTACTCACATAAAGTAATAAATGAATGAATGAATAAGTGGAGGGCTTCCCTGGTGGCGCAGTGGTTGGGAGTCTGCCTGCCGATGCAGGGGACACGGGTTCGTGTCCCGGTCTGGGAAGATCCCACATGCCGCGGAGCGGCTGGGCCCGTGAGCCATGGCCGCTGAGCCTTCGTGTCCGGAGCCTGTGCTCCGCAACGGGAGAGGCCACAACGGTGAGAGGCCCGCGTACCGCAAAAAAAAAAAAAAAAAAGTGGAAAGAAGTCAAAAATCTTACTTATAGTAGAATTCCAATAAAAATATATCAAAGAAACGGTGGAAGTAGAAAAGGCACCATTTGGCAAGCACAATGGTACTAATTATTTCAGAGAAGAAGCATCAGTGTCAAAGCAAACAGATTAAAGTTTAATGGAAAACACGACATTTGCAAAGTCTAAAAGTGTAGCTCATGATATTTTCATCAATTACAAAGAGAAAAAGTAACTTTAGAGTGGAGAAATCTCACGGAGAAACCCTAACCAAGCTAACCAAGACTAGATGTTAGACCAAGATTAACATCACCAGTAATGAAACATCCTAGCATTGCATACACTCTTCAATAATACAGTAAGACCGGCACAGAATCAGTAATATTATCGCTATAAATGCAGAGCCTAAATTTAATCATGAGGAGATATTAGATGAATTCAAGTTGGAGGGTATTCTATAAAATAAGTATTCTTCCAATGTGTCAACTTCTTAAAAGGCAAAGAAAAGGATGAGGGGCTGTTCCAGATTAAAGAACCCTTAAGAGTCATGACAACAATTGGGTTCTATCCTGGCTAGAAAGTTTGCCAACATTTGAATAAGCTCTGTAGATTATGTAATAGTGTTGTATCAATGTTATTTTTCTAGTTCTGCTAATTCCACTATGATTATATAAGGTGTCTATCATTAAGAGAATTTGGACGAAGAGTATTACAAGAATTACTTGTATTTTGCAAAAGCTTATGAGTCTGAAAAGTTAAAAAACAGAAAAAAAAAAAAAAAGAATGGCTTAAGGCTACCAGGAGAAATAAGGAACTATAAATATGAGGTTGTTTTTAAACCTGGGGAGAAAAAGGAGTAAAAGTGATGAAAGGAAATTCATCTTAACTAAGCCCTTGGATGTTTAGACACCTTGTATTTCATGTATTCATTCTATGCCCCTAATAAGGAATAAAGAAAGAATTTTCTGGGTGCTTACTACATTGAAACTGGAGGGTAGGACCACAGCAATCAGAGCTGCTGTTGTTACCTAGTGTCTACAGATGACGAAATAGAATCCCAGTGTGTAGTAATTCATCCAGTTCACAGGGATGGTTCTGGAAGAGTCCTCTTTACTGTCAGAATTTACGACACAATACAATTCAAGTACACACACGCACACACACACACATATTGTATATTGGTATTTGAACCAATGGATACATTACATGGTACGTGGTTCCCCCAGAAGTGAAAAGGTTAAGTGCTAAATCTTTTTCAACTATTTCATAAATCGGTAACTAGCTCTGAAAATGCAAATTTGTTAGATGACCTCCATAAAATTTCATTTTCCCTTAAACTCATTTTAAAGAAAGCATCTCTAGACATCTGAGCAAAAATTTCATAACTAGGCTTGGTCTCTGCTCATGCTGGAAGAAGGCTGTCTTTGCCCAGGTAGCTTATGATTTAGTCAGGATAAAGGAGAGTGAATTTGGTGGGACAAGAGAAGTACAAATACCTATCAGGAAGGTTGAAAAGAAGGAGAGAGAACATTCAGGATGCAGTGGACTGCAGTTAGGAAGACTGCACGGGGGAGGTAGCACCTGGGTAAAACCGCAGAGGAGAAATGGACCTCCTCCATGCTGCACTGCTTTCATGCACGGTACATTTCTGTTAATAAATATTTGGAGAACACTAGGATGTGTTCTCCAATTTAGCAGCTAATCACAGTTTTTTGAGTTCTAGGAAACATAAACTTTCTGCCACCCCCTTCCCTCCAACATGTTGCTCAGTGCTGGTCACAAGGAGAGAGCCCTGTGGGTAGGGGGACATGCAAAGGCAGAGAATCAAGGGGAAGTTCTTAGTGTTTTGTTTTATTTCATATCAAAAATCATGTTTTAAATTAAGAAACCTCCAAATAAATATGCTGGTGGGAACGGCTCTATTCATTAAATATCCATACTAAGAGAATTAACACAGTAAAAAGAAAATTTCTAGCTTGAGAACTAAGCAAAACCTTCTCCCAGAGCTGTCATTTATGCCATTTTAGGCCTGCTAGCTCCAAGTCAATGGGTTTTCTGAGAACATTATCTGTAAACGTGACAATTATGTTTCACTATCAAGAGGTGGTTAAAAGTACGATCCTACATCTTTATGGAAAAGAAGAAGAATCTTACAAACTAAGACACTAGCCTAACAATATAACCTTATGTAAAAGACCAAGGTTTATTAGAGCAAACGTTGTTTTTTCAGTCTAGGGCATTTTATTCCTTGAATGACAACATGTGTTCAGGTTTGCAGGTTAAACTTTTTATATTATAATTTATCCTACTGTGTGCGAATATAAGTTTACAACAGTCTTTTAACTAAAAAGTTTATAATTAAATAGAAATAGTACATTACTAAACTATATTTCTCTGTGCAGCTTGCCTTGAAAATCATAGCATCACACAATTTGTCATCTCTCTCAGGAAAAATCTCAACCACATAATCAGTTGTCTTGTTTAGAGACACTGAATTCAAATTTCTTAAAATTGAAAACTTAGTATGTCTTTCCCTTAGGGCTTCTGTTAATGCACACAAACCACTTTAATAGTTTTCAGGGAAAAGATGAAGTTATTTCCTAAAAACTCCCCAGTTATTTGAGTCAAGCAATTAATTAGCAATCCACGAAGTTCAAATTAATTAAATGCAGTAAAATTATTTGTGCAGCCACAATCTCGTATTGTCCTTTGATTGCAAAAGTCGACATGCACTCTTTTATATTCTGTTTTAGCAAATAAGCAGATGGTAGGTTATCAAAGAGGGGAAAACAAAAGATGGCCTTCTGAGACTTAAATTCCAAAAGAGGTAAGACCAAAATAGATTCGAAACACTGTGATGACAGGGTTTAAACACCACCGTATGTAGAAATAAACATTCTCTGAGTCAGGAGAAGGTGCAGGAGGTATGAAGAAATAGAACTTGCTATTTTCTTCTTCCCTGTCACATGTGAAAAAAGTTTTTTCATTTTTCACCTGCAATTTGAACAAAGTAGTTGCATTTAGACATAATTGGAACAACTCTGTGAGATCCTTTTGAGGCATTAAAATATATTACCAATAGAGATCAGACTTGTGGTTGCCAAGGGGGTGGGGTGGATTGGGAGTTTGGGGTTCACAGATGCAAACTATTATATACAGGAGGGATAAACAACAAGGTCCTACGGTACAGCACAGGGAACTATATTCAATATTCCGTGATAAACTATAATGGAAAAGAATATGAAAAAGAATATATAAATGTATAACTGATTCACTTTGCTGTACAGCAGAAATAAACACAACACATTAAATCAACTCTACGTCAATAAAATAAATTAAAAAGTACACTGTCAATAAAATATTGCTGTCCTAAGATCATGGGAGTACTTGTACAGCCAAGTGTCCCTTTATTTTAATGATAGGGAATCAATCCCATACATTGATTTTTGATAAATGTATTGTTTTCTTTTTTCACTTGAGTGACGAAATTCATGTTTCCTAACTGGAAACAAATCATAAATACTTGCCAGGACACCCTGACTGCCCCACCGGCAACTTTCACTATTCTCTCCACCTCCCTTTCACAGACTAGCTCTAAGGCTTAGTAGGGAAGAATGAGCATTTATAAAGAGATGATCTTATTTATGGCAGCATTTAAAAATTATTTACAGAACTCACAGATATTGTCTCATCGCAAGAACAATCAATACAGAAATATATAAAGAAAAAATTAAAAGTCTTTCATTATGTACTGTCCCACTACTAGCCTGACTTTACCCCTTTTATTCTTTTCCAGTTGTATTTCCCTATGAATTTATACATATATACATATATATACCTACTTACATACTTATATATACACATATATATACTTATACATTTATTGATATGTTGCCTTATTATTTTTACTTTCTCATTTGCATCTACTTTTTATCCTTAATAATATCCAATCATAGAGTATGGGTCTCCCTCACAGGTTGAACTGCTGTGTGCTATTCTATGGCATGAGTACACCTTAATTTATTTAATAATTCTCTACTGAAAGGCATTAAGACAGTTCTCCCTTTTGATTTATGAGATACTATTATATTTTACATGTTTGGTTTCTACATATATAAAGCAGTACTGCGTAAGCTTTTTTTAGGTGTAAAATTGCTTGGTGTAATATTATATGTGCATTTTAAACGTGCACAATGGCTGTCAATGAGTCTTCCAGGAATGAATGCTGTCAGTCATCCCTTCCATCTTCTGCAACACTGGATATTACTTCTCTTTTTAATTTTTATCAATGTGATGGCTGGAAATGACACTTTGTTTTTTCTTTTGTCTGCTTTGACTTTGATCAGGTTTATTACCTCAATAAAATACGTGTATTGGCCTTTGAATTTCTTCTTTCAATTTCCTGGCTATATTTATACAAATGTTTCCAATTGATTAGCTTTTTTCCTTGAACAATAGAAATACCTTATATATTCTGTATGGTAATGATTTTTACACATTTTTACATATTTCAATTGTCTTTAACTTTGCCGTGTTTTTGCTAACACATATTGATGTTTTTATGTCAAACTTGTAGACAGGTCTTTTTCTTTAGGGCTTCAGGGTTTATGGCTTGCTTTATATTACACTCCAATTATAGTTTTATAAAAATGAACATTTTATTTTCTCTGAATACTTCAATAATTATTTTATATGTTTGTCCTGTCACCCATATGTGGATCACTTTGTTAATACTGTGGTATATTTACATAAATTACATTTTTCCAGTAGGATATGCAAATTTGCCAATACTTTTTATAAGGAGTCAAGCTAATTTTTCTGCTAAGTTTAAATTATTACCCATATCATGGGCCAAATTCACATTTATACAAAAATCTACTTCTGGACTACCTGCTTTGTTTCATTAAACTACCTTGTTTCATTAATCTATTCGTTACTTTAAGAACTGATGCCACATTGTTTGAACTCCTATGACATTTGAATTTTTTTGCTACCTGGAAAGGCAAATCACATTCCATTGTCTACTTTTATTTTCCAATAACAAGAAGAATTTACTTAACAATAAAAAAATGGGAATGCCTTTTCTCAAAGGATTAATTTAAATGCTACAACACTTTCTGGTCTTTTGTCTATTTAGGCATAGACTTTTTTTTTTTTTTTTTTGGCGGTACGCGGGCCTCTCACTGTTGTGGCCTCTCCCACTGCGGGGGCTCCGGATGCGCAGGCTCAGCGGCCATGGCTCACAGGCCCAGCCGCTCCGCGCCATGTGGGATCTTCCCGGACCAGGGCATGAACCCGTGTCCCCTGCATCGGCAGGCGGACTCTCAACCGCTGCGCCACCAGGGAAGCCCTAGGCATAGACTTCTGAGAGCTCTTTCAAAATCTATTATGATACTAGTACACCTGAACTATCTTGTTTTGAATCTATTTGTTTAAGTTGTGTTTTCTAAGATAATCCTATGTTTTGGCTAGTTTACTAAATTATTTGGTATAAAATTGCACATTGTATCTTACGCATTTTTTTAAATTCTTCACATTTTTAACTGAACAAATTTTCCTTCTTCTTGGTGATTTGTTCTTTCTATTTGTCTCTCTTTGATCAGATATGCCAAAGGTTCATCTATTTTGTTGGATATTTTGAGGACTAAGCTTTTATCTTTTACGCAACTTATGTTTTATTTGGTTTGCTTTTTAAACTTTCTTTAATTTCAGCTTTTATTTTCATTACTCTAGTTTCTTTTATTTGTTGCTTGTTTGTAGATTCAAAGAACACTTAGATTATTGACTTCCATTCTCTCTCCTTCCACCTCCCCGCAGTGTCTCTCAAGTGCATTTAAGGCTATATGTTTTCTTTTAAGGACTTCATCAGTAAAGTCTTGTATGAAATAATAATGTATCCATTAATTAACATTTATCTCCAAATATATCTTAATTTTCAGTTTTTATTCTTAATTTCAGTTATTCAAAAAATATATAGGGCTTCCCTGGTGGCGCAGCAGTTGAGAGTCCGCCTGCCGATGCAGGGGACACGGGTTCGTGCCCCGGTCTGGGAAGATCCCACATGCCGCGGAGCGGCTGGGCCCGTGAGCCATGGCTGCTGAGCCTGCGCGTCCGGAGGCTGTGCTCTGCAATGGGAGAGGCCACAACAGTGAGAGGCCCGCGTAGCACAAAAAAAAAAAAAAAAAAAAAAAAGTATATATACACACACACACACACACACACGTGTGTGTGCATGTGTGTGTGTGTGTGTGTGTGTGTGTGAGATCTTGGGGAGATATGTTTGTTTGTATGTATATGGGGGGTGGTATGTGTGTGCACACAGGCAACTGTGTGTCTAATCTTGGGGAGATATTTTTGTTAGTGGATTTTTCACTTTGTTCCATCATGGACAGGTAGCTTGACCTGCATTCATTTGCTTCTGAATTTCATTAAGATAATCTGTGTGACCATGCATGTTTTGTGCCGTGAACCCTTGATAGAAATGCATACTTTCAAGGCAGTAGCATTTAAAACACAGGGTCAGGAACCACAATGCTTGGGAAGGACCCTCATCTTCTATTTTCCCGATTCACAACTGTTGTCAAGTGACTTAACTGCTCTCCAACTCGGTTTTCTCACTGACAAGAGTTCCTTCCTTCTGTGTAATAAACATGTTCTAAATATGTGTTAGTTTCAAGAATTGGTTTTGAGAGAATCTTTACTCAGAAATAAATTGGATTTACATTTTTCTCTTTACAGAAAATAAAAGACAATTCTTAGGTTAAACAACAACAAAACTAAGCTTCCCGTGTGTAACTAAGGCAAGCTGGCCCATGTTAGCGGATCAGCAGGAACTTAGTAATCATCTCCTTAGTAGCTGAACACGGTGGGGTTTTTAACTTTCTTTAATTTTGTGAGTTGAGTTTTCAGTTATGGAAGATTAAACCAATCAATACATCGTAAGTGCTCAGAGTAACACCTGCCACATTGAACATGCATATAATAAATATTGGTCATCATTAGAGTTGTTATTTTTTTTCAATCTTCTATACCTTAATCATTTTTGTTGATTTTATTTACCTGATTTTTCACGTTTCTGAACATGGGTTAGCACTATGACAACGGTACGTCTTCATAGTTTTCTTTTCTTTATTTTCTCCCAAATTTTCAGTTCTTGGAGCATTCTAAGTGTCATAGTGCACTTAGTTCAATATAAAGCATCCCTCTTCCTCTCATTTAAAACCTGAGCTGGTAAGGCCGACATGCTCTGATGTCAGTCTTGACACCCTGCCTCATTATCGTGTTTATCCAGCGTGTGTTCACTTCCTTCTTTGACAGCCCTTAAAATTTAAGATATGTGTCTTGTTAAAAAACTTGTGAGCATGTGTTTGTAAACACACATCCACCACACACATCACAAGGTTCTTTTATCCAGTTTTAGTGTGTTTTTTCTGAATAAGAAGGCTTTTTACTGATTCACAGGTGTTCATTACAGATATGTCTGGCTTCGTGCCATCTTGCTTTGATCCTCTTTTGTTATTGCTGCGATCGCTGCTGTTGTTGGATTGTTAAGCCTCCACTCTCCCAACTGCTACCTCTCCTTTTCTGTTTGTTTTCTGAAAGGTGTCAAAGCTACACATCCTCTTTCCATTTTTCTAGTCTTTACAACTTAATTTTTGACACAAATATTAAAAATTTTCTAAACCGATGTTCTGAATCCATTAGCTTCCATCCCCAAACAAGCTGGGAGTTTAGCAAGATGGTATTACGTCCTTGTACTTCCACAGATGTTTATGTGGCCTCCCCTGTTATGTGCATCTCAGATATTGGTTTCAAATTGTTACATTTTAAAAAAATCATTCTTCAATATTTATTTAGAATTAGCTACAGTATTCTATGTTTACTTTTCTTACCATTTCCTCCCCAAAGCTTTCTTTGATTGAATTCTTTGTAATGATTCCTTGACTAATTCTTTCTGCTACAGTGTATGGTTTGCAAACTTTGGGCATCTTGGTATGTCTGAAAATATCTTTATTCTGCTTTCTGCCTTGAGTTTTAAGAGATTAAAGACTCAAAATAATTCATCTTCAAATTTGAAGACATTTCTGCATTATCTTCTACATCCAGTGTGGCTACTGAGAAGTGTCCTTTGATCTAAATCTTTTGACTTTACAGGTCACATATATCCAGTCCTCCTCTGTAAGCTTTCAGTATGATTCTTTGTGCTTGTCGTTCTGAAATTTCACTAGTGTCTTCCTAACTATGGGTCTCCTTTCATTCATGCTTTCCAATATTTAATTAACTCTAATCTGGAGATCTGAGTTTGTCTTCAGTCCAGGGAGCTTTTGTTCTATGTTTCTTTCTTATTTACTCACTTAGGTTGTTTCTATTCTTTTCTTATGGAACCTCTATTAGGCAAATATTGAAACCTCTGATCTGAAACTGTCTATCTCTGAATGCCAGTCTTATATTGTAAATCTTTCTGTCCTTTCTTTATGAATTGGGATACTTCCTTCACCTAGCCTTACTGATCACTGTTTCAGTAATCAGCCATGTCCTTTCATTATGCACACTGAATCCCATGGGAGAATGCAAACAACTCTATGTATTTAAACAGCAGGAATTTTTTTCAGGGGATTGATTACACAGGTGATGGAAGATGCAAGCCACCAAGCATGGGATGGCGAGAAACCCTCCTAGTCTAAGCATCAGTAAACTTTCTACTCTGAGGTTGGAAGAATAAAAGGAGGGGACATTCAGAGGAGCCCAGAGGGCAGGCAGAGGACACCGTCCTGCCAGGCTATCCAATGGGAGCCTGGAGCCACGGCACACTGCAGCAGCTTCTGGGAACTCTGGCCAAGGCAGAGAGCCACAACCAACCAGTGGGCTTCCTTATCCTTCCTGCCTGCCTCTCTTGCACAGGGCAAACACTTGTAGAAGCCAGATGACCTTGGAGCTTGGGAAACTAAGCATGTAGGGGAGAGCAAGGAATGTTCCGAATTCATATTTCTAAGGTCTAACTGATCTTTCTAATTTCTCTACTCTGAATTACCCTTGTGCATGAAAGTTTTATCAATTTTTTTAAGTTAGAAAGTACTCTCATGACTGGCCTTGACGGAGTGCCTGCAATTTCACACTTGACTTTGGGTATTTTATATAAATATATTTATGATTAAGACAGGTGTGGACTGTCACCTCCAGTGTGCAGATGAGGGCACTGTCTAGGGTCGGTGGTGGTAGAATAAATGCCACATTAGGTCTACTTACTTCTACTGTGTAAAAATCCTTTGCTACTGTCAAACGAAAATTTTAAGAGTTCATTTAGGATGGGAAAAAACAAAAAGAATAGCAAAGAAGCTGGTGTATATAGAATTTTACCAAGCATGACATTCTTTCCATAGGTCATTGCCAAGAGAAGTACTTACTGAATCCACCTCAATAGGGTAAAGTCAAAATGAGTATGACTTACTAAGAAAGTAAGAAAATAAATAACTCTTCTCTGCCTACTGATAGGAATATCTTTAAATGATTGTTTAGGATACTGTGACACTGGTTCTAACTTCTCATTTCACCTTTACTCACAAATTAAAGGATGTACTTGACGTTTAATAGAGTGCAATTTGTTATACAGTCTTAGAAATCCTTACAGACACAGTTTAAAACTCATTCTTTGCTTTTAAGTTAGTACTTAATAATATGCCATCACATGCACAGAACCTTCATAAAAAAAGAATATGAAATTGCCACTCAAGACTTGTTCCTACATTGCATTATTCAATCAACTTTGAAAATTCACATCAAAGATAGGTAGATGGATGGATGGATGGATAGACAGATGAATGGACAGATACATAGGTGAATGGGTAGATACATAGGTACATGGAAACATGGATGGATGGATGGATACATAGATACAAGGACACATGGATAAATGGATGGATAGATAGATATATAGATGGATAAATGGGTGGATGGGTGGATATGTATGGATGTATGGATGAAACAGAGGCTTCAATAAGTTTTTGCTGTAATACTAAGATGAAAAAAGGAATCTAAATTTTGCAGTCTTCATATATCAAGTGAAAAAATTTACCTTACTTTCAAAACCTCCGACTGGTATCTTCAATTCCTTGCAGAGGCAATGACAAGGCATGATTTTTGTTAAGTGAAGATGTTATATTTCTTGGTATAACTCTAGTTTTCATGATATGCCTAGTTTTAAATTATTCCAGACCATATTCATTTTGCTCCACATTGGAAGGACAGATCCCAACTTACGAAACAAGAAAACTACAAAGAAATTTAGTTTTCTTAGTTGTGGCTATAAAGACATGAATTATTTGTAAAACAAAAGTAAACAGATAAATAAGTAAATAAATAAATACTCGACATCTCTATCTGTGTATCTTTTACCTTCTATGGGGACCCAGCCTGTATCTCAATACTGGAAACAGAAGAACCAAGATGCACCCATGTGCAGAGACAGTCAGGGTCCTTAGATTGCATGCCAGCCTCAGCCAGAAATAAAATGCCCACTTGTATTTCATCAAGACACGTGTCACCTACTGACAGTGTCCATGATTTATAACTGTGTGTCGTAATTCATATGTCACACTTGACATTTTTTAGTTCAAGTGCAGCCATCCAGGCCCTACAATGCCTGGGTGATCGACACACAGGGATCATTTGGGTGTAGAAACAGAGAGTGAGAACAGATCTGTGCTCGCTCTGTCCTCCCACTTCGGCAGGACAATAAAACTTGTCTCTACGCCCCTGTCCTCGTACATGCAGGATTGAGCACTGTTCGCAAACCACACTGTAGTGCTTTCAATGGCCAACAAAGAGAGTCAGCTGAATGAAGATTTTTCTGAAAATATTTTATGAAATTTGTCAAAGTATACAAGCAGGAAAGTTGGAGAAACATGAAACAGAATAGATTTTATTCTAGTCCTTCAAAACTGCTCTTGGGGGGTTAATTCAGTTCATTGTTAGAAGAGAAGTAGGAAGTCTCCAAATAAAAACTGAATAATAAATATTTATATTTTATATCAACACTATTAAAATCTTTGGCTGAATATGGATCACAGTATGTTTTCTTTATCTAAGTTTTAACACAACTGATATGCATTAATCACTGTTTGATGAAATTTGATGTAATGTATATTATTCTAAGAATGCAGTCATAAAATTGCTTTCAACCATTAGGATAACCACGTCTACTTAAAAATAGAAAGAGTTTTGTGCTAAAAACAACTGCCTCATTTTGGAACACCTTGATTATATAACATCTGGCCCCATCCTTTTATCTATCTACCTATCTATCTGTCTTTTATCCCAACTTTATGGAGATATAATTGACACAAAGCTAGTGTATATATCTAAGGGATGCAACTTGATGTTTTGACATATGTCTACATTGTGAAATGATCACCACAATCCAGATAATTAACACACATCACCTCACAGGGTCACCCCTTCCTTCCTTCCTCCCTCCGTTCCTCCCTTCCTTCCTTCCCTCCTTCCTTCTTCCTTCCTTCTTTCCTTCCTTCCTTTCTTCCTTCCTTCTTTCCTCCCTTCCTTCCTTCCTCCTTCCATCCTTCCTTCTTTCCTTCCTTCCTTTCTTCCTTCTTTCCTCCCTTCCTTCCTTCCTCCTTCCATCCTTCCTTCTTTCCTCCCTTCCTTTTCTTCTTTCCTCTGTTCCTTCCTTCCTTCTTTCCTCTCTTCCTTCTTTCCTCTCTTCCTTCCTTCCTTCTTTCCTTCCTTCCTTCCTCCCTTCCTTCCTCTATCTCCCTCTCCCTCTCCCTCTCTTTTTCCTTCTTTTTTGAGGGGATGAGAACACTTCAGATCTATCCTCTTAGTAAATTTCAAGCACACCACACAGTACTGTTCAATACAGTCTTCAAGCTGCACATTATGTCTCCAGAACTCATTTATCTCGTAACTGGAAGCTTGTACCCTTTGACAAACATCTCCCCATTCCCCCCACCCCCAGCTCCTGGCAACCACCGTTCTATTCTCTTCACTATGAATCTGACCATTGTACATTCCTCATCTCAGTGAGATTATGCAGTATGTCTTTCTGTGTCTGGCTTATTTCACTTAGCGTAATGCCTTCAGGTTCCATCCATGTTGTAACCTATGACAAGATTCCCTTCCTTTTTAAGGCTGAAAAATACTCCACTGTATGTATAGACCACATTTTCTTTATCTGTTCATCTGCTGACAAACATTTAGGTTCCTTCCATGCCATGGCTCCTGTGGATAACGCTGCAATGAACATGGGATCACAGACATCTATTCTCAACCCCGATGTCAAATTCTTTGGATAAATACTCAGCAGTGGGATATCTTGCCTTTGACTTAAGTATGGTTAGTCACTGTAAATCTGACGTGGTAATTTGGTCATACACATAATAATGGCAAGCAACACTGGACTAAAAATCTTTCTCTTAATTGCAAATACATGTGTATAGGAGGTGTATGCAACTTAGAAGAAACAGCGTTTGAAGCAAATGCTTCAGAAAAATTCTGGTTGGGATAGTAGGAGACTGCCAGTCATACATAACTCCAAAACGTGAACTGATCAGCACCATATTTTTTTATTTTTTACTTCTAAAATTGAAGTGGCTTACACTAACAAAGGAGTGCATCAGTCAAAATCAAGTTCAAAAAATATTGATAAATTATTTAGAAGGATATGAAGATGCTCATCCCAAGAAGTACTTTATGTAATTGGGAATTAAATTTACATAAGCATCTGAGGGTCAACTGAAAAGAAAGAAGTATGATATAGTAGTTCTCATTATCTGATTTAAAAAAAAAAACAAAAAACGTAAATGAGCACATTTCGATCACCTCTTCCTGTTGTGGTTGTCTCAGCACTGAGTGTTCTGCTTGTTTAAGTCACCTCTGGTTACATAACATAGTGACTCTCATTTGTAATTCTGCTGAAAATATGAGGTAATCATGTACTGAATGAACTTTAAAGTTAACAATCTAACAATCTCTAACCATATCTTAGAGGAACTTTTCCTTCTGAGAGAAAAAAAAGGCTTGCATGCATAATAATTTCATCATCTGTGGTACAAGAATAGAGCCCACGGGCAATGGCAAAAATAAATATCTCGGTACACCTTTTAGATGACTTTCTTCTGATATTAACATACTTGGACACTAGTATTTCAGCGGCTCTGATCCTGACCTTCATCCGTACCAGGGTAGGCACTCAGAGAATAGTTGTTGACTATATGGGTCTTCTTTGTCATCTAAGCATCATTTTTCTCTCCCTTAAGTATCCTTCCCCATCTTCTGCAGATGACAGTCATTTCTGCTTCCTCTGCAGGCTTACCCTTTTATACCTGGCCTCTGTGTCTTCTTCACACTAAACCTTTCTTACAGGAACACCTCACCTTGTTCAAGCCTCTCACTGACCCAGACATGAAGATGACTCAAAGGTGGTCCTCTAGTCTCGACTAATCTGTGAGCTCCTCCTGTCAATTTGCTACCAATTGGCTACCTCACTTTGGCACTTTAAAGCTGGCATGTGTCACTTACTGCTTCCATGCCTTCCATCTCCATGAGGAGCTACACTATTTGTCAATCTTCACGACAGAAATGCCTGGTCCATCTTTGACATTGCGCCTCCACATCACAGTCATCACCTGGTCCTGCAGACTTGGCCTCCTAAGTAATGTTCTAGTTTATCTCCCTTCTTATGCATCTCCTTTGCCTTGGCCCAAGCTGTCGTGCCCTATAGCTGGTATGTCTCTGCCCATTTTCCGACAATGCAGACAGTGACGCACATGTCTTTTTCCATGCACCTCCCTGGCCTCAACTCCGTGCAGGCATCCCTGGTTCCATGTCTGGCCACTGGGCCGTTCCCTAGGCTCCCGTTCTTGCCATGCTCTCATTTACCAAAAGGGCTTTGCAAATGTTGTTTGCTGCTCGGAGAATCTGATTCTCTCTTCTACCCAAGCCATCTTTCCTGTTACGACTCAGGGTTCACTTCCTCTGAATACAATTCACTGACTTTTCTGCTGAGGTCAAACTGTAACACATTAGGATGTTTTTGCCTTGTTTTTATCATTATTTGATTAATGCACACCCTCTTCACCAGAGCACAATCACCATAACGGCAGGTGGAAAGTCTGTTAGTGGTCACTACTGTATCTGAACACCTGGTGCAAAGCCTGACACATAGGAAAACTTTGATAAAGAGATGTGAACGAATGAAAGAATGAATGAATGATTCACCGTATTACTGAAAAAGAAATAAAGGATACTGATGTATAAAATATAAAACTAGTGTAAATACGTGATCACGCACTGTTGCAGCAATTCGAATAATTATTTGGGGCAGTAATATATGCTCATCAGTATTCTCCAGAAATTGTACTTTTCAGGGTGTCATTTGGGCTAATAAATATTTTTAAATTAAAGGTTGATATAGATCAACTCCTTTATTTTGTAAGAACAATTATATTTCTAAATCTTCTTCAAGGTTATCCTTTTCTAGAAAACAAAAGTACATCTAAGTTTTTGACATGGTACTTTATCCTTTCTGACATACTCTGAACAGGTAGAGTGGTTTTCAAAGTGTAATAATCTATAGAAGATTACAGTAATATAGTTTTCTATAACTGAAATCAGCCATTGACTCTTCCATTATGCATGTTTCCACAGAATTTAGTGGATAGTTAAAAAAGAATTATTTCCAAGTAATTCAATCAATTATATTCTTTCATACTGGCTAGTTTAAAATGATCCTAAGAATATGATCTCCCCAGGAAAGAAAAAAAGAGAAAAGAAAACGTCAATTATTTTTTAAATTTTCCTGTACTTTTATTAGCTTCTCCCCATATTATATTTGTAATTTAAAACTAGCAGGTTCTGAAAACTCTTTGTAGCTTTTTACAATGCAACCGACACTGTCCATGCTAGCATTCATACTGTATAGAGGATGGTGGGTAAATGATAAAAAGAGGTTCTTTGTAGATAAGCACAATGCTGATTAGACCTTCTCAAAGAAATCAGACAAATCTGTCTAAATGGCACTGTATCTCTGAGATACACACTTCACAGGGACCAGGGGTCACTTTTATTTTACCTCAAGATATTAAAAGGATTTCTGGTCATGTTTATAGTCAGAGGTCATGACAAAACCATGGTGTCAAATGTAAGCACCATTGAAGAGGTATATGTAAGGAAATACTGATCTGATGATCTGGTGTAATTGTATTATGACAGCTTGGACCTACATTACAATGTCTATACATAGAGATGCACCATTTTGACTTTCTTTTTTTTTTTGCATATAAAAAATGTGTGTGTGTGTGTGTCTGTGTATATGAAGTTTGTTAAAAAGGTATGTATTCCATTATCTTTTCTGGAATAAATAAAAATGTAATGTGATTTCTAAAGCAAGTAACAGCTTAATAGCATGTTTTATATGAAACACTTAACTCCTTTGAATCAATAAATACTATTATGTCATGACTGTTACTTGATCATTGCAACATTGCACTTCACTTTTTTATTTCTTTATAACTTTTATGATGTTTACATATTTAACCAGTTTACTGTTGAATAGGTAATATGTGTACAAGGAACAAAATTCAACATATACCAAAAGATGGAAGTGGAAAATAAGTCTACCTCTGATCTCCATAACCTGGGGTAAGCACAATTACCAATTCCATGTATGTCCTCGTACGCATACATACACATTTGATTATTTTACTTATTATTTACTCTTTATTTTTCCACACCTATGTACTTAGTAGCTATATGTATTTCACGCAAGCACTAGACTACCATAAACCTATTTAGCATGGGTTTTTTTTTACATTTAACAATAAAGCTTGTGGACTTTTCTGTATCAAATATATAGAGCCTCATAGTATTCCATTGACATGAATGCTGCTTTGCTCCACTGAATTGTACTTATTTTGTTTTCAACTCGTTTTTATTACACATATTTCTACAATGAGTATACATATAATTTGAATACTTCAAGAATATAGGATAAATTTTTGAAGTCACTATTGGCCATTGAACAAAATGCACAGGTAACTTCCTATAATAAATATGAATTCTACAAAAATACTTTAAATTTAACAACCTAGTACTGTTGCAAATATAGAGATACAGAAAGAGAGAGAATGACAAAGAAAGCATTTGGATTCCCCTGTAATTCAAGTAGCTTAAATAATGCCAAAAGTATCAATTGTTTTGCTCTTGTATATTTTTATAAGTAATTGAATTGGAATGTACCATTAGTTAAGGTCTGACACTTGCTGGAAATTTTCAAAATCAAGATCTTCCAAAAATTGTTTAAATTAGAGAAAATTAAACGAGATTAGGTTATTGTTCATTTTGCAATATGCACATCTATCAAATAAGTATGTTATACCCCTTAAATTTATACAATGTTATATGTAAATTATATCTCAGTAAAACTGGAAAAAGTATTGCAAAAGATTAGGTTCTGACCTAGACCGAACAAACAAAAATCCCTTTCAGTAAGAAAACTATGAGCTGGCAACTAAATTTCAGAAACCAGGTCAAAATTGTACCCGCTTAAAAAAAAGCCAACAACAAACTCACCTACCAAAAATAAACTTTCAATAAAGCCTACCCTAATCTCTTACAGAAATATTATAATATATTATAAATTTTTGTACTATCACAGGAGACTAGTGCAAATGAAGTTGGTG
Source organism: Delphinus delphis (assembly GCF_949987515.2). Lineage (NCBI taxonomy): Eukaryota > Metazoa > Chordata > Mammalia > Artiodactyla > Delphinidae > Delphinus > Delphinus delphis. The sequence goes on from NC_082703.1 coordinate 27,559,932, forward strand.
ATATAATTCTATAGCTCTCAAGGTAGTATTTTGATAGTATCTAAGGGTATCTTTGAAAATATAAAACCTAAAGCCCGTAATTTGAAACAAAGAGTCAAATTTTAAGTTACATTGAAAAAAATAATGCCAAGAATCATTTTAAGCTCAACGTTAATGACAGTACTTAAGACATTAGAAGTGACAGTTTCCTTAAGAAGGAAACAAAAAAGATAAAAATGCAATCAAAGTACTATATAACATTTCAGTCATTTATCGATGTTAATTAACTGCAGATAACTAAGGGAGCTATAAAAAGAAAGTATAATGGATACAAAACAGCCAGCAAAGACCAAAAAAGAAAACCGTAGCTGCAGTAATTTCTGTCATTCATAACTTGACATAATTATCTACCTGTGAAAGTGCTGCTGTAATTTGAAACGCCTCCCTCCCTATCATCAGACAACGACGGTAACGACTTCACGAAGGACAGGGATGGAGACCCGGCTATTATTCCCCATCTGCTTGGATTTTCATGTAATATTGACTCAGGAAGACACATGATTTCATTAAAAAAAAATTGTGTTTCTGTGACTAACCCAGCCCACAGCCTCACTTAGAGTGTGAGCCTGGATTCCCTGGAGTGAGTCACAACTGACCATTTTGATTTCCACTTAGTTATCACTTGATGGATAAAATGACTGTTTTTATACTTAGCTCTTAAATGGACATCAGTGGTTTCCATTCCTGAAGGTTTAGGTTTTTAAAGCTACCTCCAGGGATTTTTTTTTTTTTTCCCTTGAGAATGATCCTGGGCTAAAGCATACACATATTTAGAGACACCCGTCTTTAATTATGCTTGAACCACTTTGTTTAAAATTATATAAATACTCGAACAGAAGACGAGTTTAGCAGCTCCCAGTCTAATGGTAGCAATAAAAAACACCTGTAAACATCAGCTTGTTATGTGAGAATATATTTGAGGTCAAAGAATAGATTTCTAATTTGATTAGAAACTTTGATCTTTAAAGCAAGGACTAAGTATTTGTAAGGAAAGGGACCAAGGGAGCTCTACAGCCTTAAGGAACAATTCATGTGAAGGAGCTGGAGGTTCGGAGTGGAGAGCTTAAGAGGAGAAGGAATTTGCATCCTCTCCACTGGAGGATCTGGCCCAGCAGACCCTTAGCAATGAATGGTCAAGAAGCATCATCACCCCTTCATTTAACCCATTATGAAATGACACCAACAGGGATGTACTTCTTCCAGCCTATTAATTAATTTTTACTTTTCTTTAATATCTTTCACAACACTGTGGCAGAGCAAGTATAACCTGCATCTTCCAGGTAAAAAAGCTGATTATTCGGAGAGGTGAGTGGCACGCCCAAGTCAAACACCAGGGAAAGTCCTGACTCAGAGCCTGGAGCCCTGTCCACACACCACACTGCCTCCTTGTGGGCATGTGGGGAAGGACAGAGAACGGGAGCACAGGTACAGGACTCAGGACGCTAAGAGTCAGCCAAGTTTAAGAGGGCTGTGCACACGCCCGTGTTGGAAGACGGTCAGCACTAGTACATGTGGCCCGGCTTACAGCGAAATTTCTAGGACGAATTTAAATTTTGCAGATACCTTAACTAGTTATTTTGGATGGTTCCAGAAACATGTCACAGAGAGTCTGGCATCAAGCTACACATCCGTGATTATTTTTAAATTGCCACCTCTCCTGACCAGAGGCGTTTTCTCTGCCCTGGAAAGAACATGCCAGCAATTTTCTAGAATCTGGTCTGATGCTTCTTGGGGCCAAGGAGCTTTGCCACAGCTTCAACCAACATAGTAGACTCTGCAAAGGTATTACTCACGCTAAGGTAGTGTGAGAGTAGATATTAAAAATAGCAGGGACCTTTTGAAGCTCTCAAACATTTCTCTGCCAGCCCGGGGTAGTTCCCTACAGTGTATTTTTAGTGCTCCAGACACTCTGCTTTTAAATGTCATAAGCAGTGAAATCCTGGCAGTACCATTCAGATACGTCTCCAGAAAAAAAAAAAGTTCTATTTGATATCTCATCTGCGATTTTGATTCAGGTGTTATTTCATCTAGAAGTAACACGTGATCCAATCATTTCTGGTCATTTGTTGAAGGGTAGGGTCCCCAGGCTCTAACAGATGACCCCTTGATTCTCCCCTCCATCAAAGGACATATGATCGAAGTGTCATTGCTCTATGCTGTAAAGTCATAAGCTCTCCAGCCTTCCATCTTCTTAACTTAGTAAAGTTCTGAGGCCAGTTGACCTATGAAAACTTCAGAAATTAAAAAAAAAAAAATCCTTATAAGTGCTATAATTTCTTCTCATTATACTATCTTTTATGTATATGTATATATCCTATTCATGTATTTTCTGAATACCCATATTGACTGAAAGGATGTGGAACATGAAGTTAAAAAAATATATATATGTGTATATATTTAAACTATTATTAAATATATATACACAATTTAAATGTGTGTATATATACATATATAACATATAATGGGTTATATATTATAAATACATGTGGCATGTATAATAACTTGGACACACGTAGTCCAATATAATGCAGTATTATATATATTCATACAATTTATACAATGTATTTCATAATCATCTGGGGCTGTGGCCATTTGTTTACAGCATAAATGGAATCTCTCACAATCACGAACAGTCCCCCTACACACCTCAGTCTATGAAACGCCATCAGGGTTGCTGTCAATGTTGATATGTGCTTTAGGGTTTTCCGTAAAGGGGTTAGGAACTGCCATTACACGCTGTGATGCACTAACAGGAAATTCTTTTTAGATGAGGATATATACATTCATCGATTGATCAATGCATATTGAAGATCTTTGTTTTGCCTCAAATTCTGTGCTGCTCTGTCAGTTTCAAATGACCTGGGTTCACTTGGCCATAATGACCCGTCCTGAGGGTGAGTCTGGATGGTGGGCTTCATCGGGGCTGAGGGCACAACCTCACAGCCATAAAGATGGATGGTAATTCTTGGTGAAATCACCAGGGAAGATTCTGCTGTTTATTTCACAGATTTGTTAGGTAACTCCTTGGCCTCTGACAAAAATACCTTCAGCCCAGGAATATCCGTTCACGATCTTTGGTGACTGATGCGTAGGTCTGTACCTCACTGTTCTAACATCCCTCAGTAACCTGCCTGAAGGTTAAGGTCAGGGCAGCCCTCCCCTTCTGACACCTGCCCTTTCACTGCTTCCACAGACAGTGGGCTTCCTCACAAAAGCACTTTGAGTTCCGGTGAGGAAACATTTACATCATTTGTAGAATGAACAACACATTCAAAGTCTACATAAATGGGCTGAAAAGTTCCTAGACCCACCCTGAGATTGAGTCAACCCTGCCAAAGGTTCTGCCAAAGTCAACCCTGCCAAAGACTCTTTCCAGGGATCTCAAGAGGACATCTCCAACCAAAGTCCTGAGAAGTCGGGGTTCACTGCTGAAATTTCAGGTGCCTCCTCTCTTCCCTCCAATGAAACTTGACTGACCCTTTCATCATGGAAATTGCTCGGCTCTGCACCTTCCAGCCTGCAGGAACTCTAGCCCCACCTGGAAATACAGCTTCCTCAAACCTCCATCCAGGGTGAGTCCCTCTGTCCTCCTCCCATGACCCACGGTACACAAAGTGCTTGAGTAGGTACCAACATTCTAACAGCATCCTGGTGTCACGGCAACAGAGAATTCCAGTGGGAGGGGACATCAGGAGGTGGTTCATCACAGCTCCTTGTGTGGCGGATGACAGAGGTCCAGAGAGGAGAGGATTTCCCCCAGGTTCCTCACCCTGAGAAGAATCCCAGCCCTGCATCCCACTCACACCTTCTAACCCCTGCTCAGGGCATCTTCCACTTCTTGATGCTCTGTCCACAGACTGGGGAATAGTAATGTGACAATTCAACGACTTTCACAAACGCTGGAGAAGTGGGTTTTAAATTTAAAATTAAATTATGGGTTATTGGGTGTTAGGTTAACTAATTCATATGCAGACACATGGCTTTCACTGAAAAATAACTATGACCATAGACTTGGGATGCTTAAAAAAATTCTTAATTGACCATACTATAGATTGCTATAAATATTCAATCAAACACACACACACAAACACATGCATATGTGTGTGTGTGTGTGTGTGTGTGTGTAAACATATAATATATTAACTATTTTTTGAGGCATCATGGTTATCTGACTATCATGGTGGGAACTATTTTGAAAGCACTTGAGATTTCCAAAGTGATGTCTCTATAGTTTCCTAAACATCAATACCATCGGTTATACTGTCACCCAACTCCAATTTGAGGCAAAGCTCTTGGTTTTTGCTCTTTCATTGTAAACACTGTCAGTGCTGTGCTGTGGGCAGTGCATAGAAGGACATTCAGGGAAAGTATGTGAACTCCAAGCTTAACCATCTCTTTGACATGGGTGGGTGGGGCAGCTGTGGTGACTCAGACAATCCTGGATTATAACAGCACACATATTGTCAGACAGGCCGCTTATCAATTTTCGAGATGATACTGCTGTTGAGAAGACTCACAGAAATGCGTTTTACAGACTGAACGGTTGTACTGTATTTAAATCAGTTAATTCCTAACGATATAGGAGGATTTGCTCTGCCCTGATTCTACAAGTGGTACCAAGGGAAATGGAACACTCCCTTGATTATATAACAAGAGAAGAGAAAGAAAGCGCTATTAAGTCAACCACAGAAAGGAATACTTTTCACCTCTTTTGAGCACCTACTATGTGCCAGTTCTCTGTGGAGTATTCCCATCTGAAATCACTAATTCTAAGCCAGGATACAGTCAGTTGTATTTTGTCACCTTTCAATGAGGAAATTGAGGCTCAGAGAAATTCGTGAACTTGCTAGAAATCACATAGTTAGTAAGAGAAAAGCCTGGATTCCGGTTCTTTTGAATGTCAAGGCATGTTCTTTTCGAGTACTTAACATAGCTTCAAAGGAAAAACCAATGTTTAAAATTTGGAAACTTCTCTCGCTGAGCACAGACCAACACAGGAAGAATACTTGAATTTCAAACTATTGGGATAAACAACAAGGTCCTACTGTAGAGCACAGAGAACTATACTCAGTATCCTATGATAAACCATAATGGAAAAGAATATTAAAAAAAGAATGTATATATATATATATGTATAACTGAATCACTTTTCTGTACAGCAGTAAATAACACAACATTGTAAATCAACTATACTGCAATAAAAATTTTTTTAAATGAATTAAAAAAAAGTATCGTCTCGGGGGCTTCCCTGGTGGCGCAGTGGTTGAGAGTCCGCCTGCCAATGCAAGGGACATGGGTTCGTGCCCCGGTCCAGGAGGATCCCACATGCCGCGGAGCAGCTGGGCCCGTGAGCCATGGCCGCTGAGCCTGCGCGTCCGGAGCCTGTGCTCCGCAACGGGAGAGGCCACAGCAGTGAGAGGCTCACGTACTGCAAAAAAAAAAAAAAAAAAAAAAAAAAAAAAAATTGTCTCACTATTTTTTACAAGAGCACGTGTGGAGTTGTGGAGACCAAGACCAGAACAGCGAAGGTTTCATTGCCAGAGGTGAGAACAGGAGGAGCCCATTTGTAGAAAATTCTTTCAGCACAAGGAACAAAAGTGCTGGCGCCTTCATCCCATGACTCCATCCTGTGTCCGGTGACTTCACGCGCTATCTCAGATCCACACCCTCCAATGCCCTCCTTACTACTTTCTCTAACTTCTTTTCTTTGTTTCCTTGCTAAGTACCTGCTATACTTAGGTCAACTAACCAAGAGGTTAGCACTGTTTTTATGTTGTTGTTTGTTCTGTTTGGGGTTGTTTTGGTCTGTGAGAAATAGGAACCATCACTGAATTTCAATGAGTGTGAAAGACTTACAGGCCAGAGGACATAAAACACCAGCTGGTTTTTTAAAAACGGAGGGAGAGCAGAGGAAGGGTTAGTCGGCGCCCGGGTGCAGGTCAGACTCTGGACCACGGAGTGCCCCACTCCCTCAGGGGACGTTAGCGCTTTCTTCTTCAATTCCACAGATGTTTGAGTTCTCCTGTTGCCCTTGTCACATGGTATTGCAGTTATTTTTTAATTAAGTTTTATTGGAGTATAGCTGCTTTACAGTGTTCTGTTAGTTTCTACTGTACAGCAAAGTGAATCAGCTATACATATACGTATATATATATCCTCTCTTTTTTTGGATTTCCTTCCCATTTAGGATTTGTTGACAGCCTGGCTTCGTGTCCTAGGAAAGCTCCTACGGTTGGGGCCATTTCTTCCCTCGACTGTTTTTCCAGCGCTTAGTACAGAGCCTGGGCAGACGCTCCACAGACATTTCTCCACTGCATGTCATCAAGGACTGGCCGTTTACCAGCATGAAACAGAGATGGAAACTGTCCCAGGAGCCTTATGTGAAGCCAAGCCCTGCCCTCACGGAAGCCCCGTGGGGAGGTGTCACCACACACCCATCTACAGCTCATTTTATAAGGTTCCAACCCACAGGCTTGGTGGCATTCGCTGCTGGGCCAAGACTGAGTTTCAGGTCTACCACGTGCATTCTACAGATCAGAACTCCAGTCTCCTACTTTTCCTGACTGTAATTAATCATAGGAAGAGCCATTGACAAATCTGTGAACGAGGGGAGAGTGCACGTGTTCCTGGAATTATGGACACACTGCCAAAGGGCACGCCAACCTTTCCACCATATTCTTTGGGGCTTCGTAACTAGAAGAGCTTACCCAGCCAGCAGCTGGAGAGATATGATAGTTTGGATGGAACCCAATTACTGTGCATCCTTCTTAATTAATGTGATTATCAAAGGAATCCATTAAAATTGGGCTCTAATTAATTGTATCCAATTAAGATTTTAAACTAGAAATTCAGCAATTATTATTTCATAGATTAGGTGGGATGCTGGTGTTTTCTTAAAAACATTTCCTGAAGACACAGGTGGTGAGAGGATACCTAAATTAGGCAGAGAGAAAGACTGCAAACCTGTGGATGATTATTTGAGTTGATTTTCTATATAGTTTGGAACACTAAGGGACATCAAAGCCCCCCCCAAAAAAATTAAATGTGATTCTACAGTATTATAGATAAGATAATTTGTTTTAAAAATCTATAGAATGATAGGATGAATTTACAGAGGGGGAGGGAAGAGAAACATTTCATTTTAAAAAGTTGGAAAATATAAATCGAAGAGTCTCCTTTTTACTTTTGCAAGTTTTCTAGCAGATCCTCTGTTTCGACATGAATCCAAAACAAAGAACTCTAAGAGGCAAGAAATAATACAGATTAGATATTCTCACGTTCGAGACCATAACATAATTTATTTTATGTAATGTCATGCGTGAGTTCTCCTCTTACAGCAAACTATGGGAAATGCAGGAGACAGAAGAGGCCTGCGGACCCTCTGGAAGCTGGACTCATTACTGTTTCATATGCTCCTACTGAGATCAACAGAAGAGCATGGAATATTCACATTGCCCTGATCCCAAGTCCAAGAAAATACAACAAGAACATTTTATGCAAAGAAGACAGCACTTTCTGTTTCATGTCATATTATCAGGCAAAAGTTATTGTCCTTCATTTTGGTAAATATTCTGAAGGTGCTTTCAGTCCCTCATAGCTAATAAGGCTGGGCCAAGTCAGTTCTTAAGACATGTGTTTGCAAACTGACGAATAAAAAATCTGTATACTCAGTGATGAGTATACAGATATATGTGTGTGTGTATATATATATATACCCATAAGTGTGTGTGTGTATATATATCTGTTCATATTCTTAGAAAGAAAAATCTAGCACAAACTCTCCTATTCATCAACATAAGTCACCCCACCCCACCCCATTCCCCACAAAAGCAGATCTCTGTACATGGATTTAATGTCATGGTGAAAGGCTATTTGTTGATAAACTGTATTCCATATAGTCTAACAGTTACCAACTCTACCCATATTTTATGCATCACAATGTTTATACTGAGTTGTCAAATATAAAGAAGAAACAATACACCTTCATATAATCTTCCCTTCCTCATAACCAGCAAGTACTTCTTTTTCGAGTTTCCAAGGAGGAGAACCCATGTCAAGGAGCACAGCTCTGAGGTTTCGTGGACCTATACCCCCAGTAGAGGGCAGGAAGCAGAAACAGCTGGATGACGAATGTGTCCAATTCAACTCTGGGATCTTAGTCCCCGAGCCTCCCTGCCTGGACCTTGAAACATGTGGGAGTTACCGCCTGGCAGCAGTGCAATGAGAGCACCATGCCATGCACATCATGCCCCGGTTTGCAGACAGACATCCATTTGGATCATCCTGGCGGGGACTCAACCTCTAGGAGAGACACTTGATGCACAGAATGCTGGGCATGTTGGCCACACTGAGACCCATCTGTCAGAGTGGCATGCTGCCTATTCTGAGTTGGTCGGATCTCTTCAGTAAACCCAAGGTGGCAGGCAGGAGTTTATCGTCACAGGAGGCATGTATAAAACTGGAAGTGTCATCGATTCTACAGGAAGCTCTTCTTTTCTGCCAGTCCCGCTCCTGGCCTGGCTCCTGTTATCTCCACACCTGTTGACAGTTGTTCATAGAACTGACTGCACTTGCCCTCGAAAGGCAATGCCAGCCCTTCAGAACATGTCTGGATGCCAAGAAGACAGGTGGTTTTTCAGCGGGTGTCTGATGAAATCAGGAAGATAACTCAGGGCATAAAAATGTTTTTATAAAAGAAAGTAGAGTATTCTCCATGGGGATGCTTTGAAGCAGCCCCATATGTGACCACAACTGTGAAACGCAGTAGAAGGTTCACTCATTAGGATTAGAAGAACACGGGCTAATATCAGAAGAAGAACTTGTTTGTAGTACCAGCAGACAGAGTTGAAGTTGTTGATGGGCAGCTCATAATCATGACGCAGCTCTTTGAACAAGGGATCACAGTGATGGAGTCAGCAGGCATGGGGGCATATTACGGGGTATTCACTTGCTTGAGTCAATTGTTTGTCAGCGAAGATTATTTTGCAATTTGTAAGGTCCGTTTGCTTTCTTACTCATGGAGACTTGAAGCCTAAAGACAGTTGTGTAGAAAGAGCAAGTGTATGTGATACTCAAAGGCTGCCCTACTCAATAGAAGACCTTGGGAAGATACGAAACCCAGAATTGAAAATATCAGATTGTCCTGTCTTGGAAACTCTGTTGTAATAACCTCTCACGAAAATATTTTACAGAAAGAGTCTAACATTGTTCTTTGTAGACAATTTAATGTAAGCAAGTCTTCTGAAGTTACACAGCTTTTGTGACACTGTGACCCGCAAAAGGCGCCAGGGAACATATTTCCACAATGTGAACCTACTCCTGCAATCTGGAATCTTAACAGAGTGCTATACTAATAATATTAAAAGTGGACGATGCATTTAACAGAAAAAAATCTTAGAATACTTTACTTTTGAAAGAAATCACATAGCTATCTTTCATCAACATTATGTCTTTTTTTTTTTTTTTTTTTTTCAGTATGCGGGCCTCTCACTGCTGTGGCCCCTCCCGTTGCGGAGCGCAGGCTCAGCAGCCATGGCTCACAGGCCCAGCCGCTCCGCGGCATGTGGGATCTTCCTGGACCGGGGCACGAACCCGCGTCCCCTGCATCGGCAGGCGGACTCTCAACCACTGCACCACCAGGGAAGCCCCAACATTACGTCTTGACTGGTGATGGTCTACCAAGCACTGCCAAGGTGAGGACATTCAGCTGGGCATCCCCAGGAGCACAGGCTCCAGGAGAGTCCAAAGGATGTGAAGATCCTCAGAACGCAGACGTCCAATTACAAATCCAAGCAATACAAATGAGAATAAGAAAAGGGCTGCAAGACAGAACCAGAGTTCAGGGGTAGAGCCCGTGGAGGAAAGGATTTCTGGAGATTGTAGCATTTGAGATGGACTTCGAAAATTAGGTGGAATTCAGAATAGATTTATCGTCAGAAAAGGGAAACAGGAAATGTATTAAAATGTATGTTTAAGAAAATGAGTATTGCTACATGTGTGATACAAAGATGAAATGACCGAAAAAAGGAGGTATTCATTTGTATCATGCTAGACTTGGTGACCTTTAAGGTCTTTTCCGGTTTTACTATTGTAAGTAAATTAGCACTGTTAAAAAATGAAAATAACTCTCAAACATCTATTATATTAAAGACTGCTATTAAAGACTGCCCCCTTGAGAATTCTTCCTTTGAATAAAATTCTCTTGGGCATCCTGTGATTGCCACAGTGGAAGGTTTCTTACAAAGGGGACACCGGTCTTGGAGGCAAAGAGTGGTACAGCTCACCACCTGCTCTGTGCCCACAGCACCTGGGCTGCCCCAGAGAACTATTTTTGTATTTATGAGCTCTGCAAATCCTATAGCTCACTGTCTCTCCCTCCCTCCCTCCCTCCACTCCTTCCTTCCTTTCCTGGGAATCTCAGCACCAAATGTAGGCGTTCCTTTCACTCCAGGTGCTCCAAACTTGCTGCCCATTCCCACACAAGACCCGCGCCCACCGAGTCCTTCTTCCTATCCACCTTGATTCATCACCCATTTCCTACCCCCCTGCCTAATATGTATCTCTGCGCAAATCTTTCTTAGGAAAAGGAGGCGGGCATAAACATAAAAACCTAATTTACAACACCTAGATGAGAACTTCAAAGTTGTGATTTAAAAGACACAAAGGTACAGACTCACGGTCGAGTCAGGTTACTTCAAAAACTGATAAATTCTTTCTTTACCCAATCCCATGATTTCAGTGAAATAAATTCATTGTTTGAATTGCTTCACAAATTCATCAAAAACTTTTTATTCATAAGACTGACGCACACGTGAATTTATGTATCTATGTATATTTTAAAAGGTAACTCAGAAGAGACCATCACGCACGGACAAACCTAAGAAATTTAAATTTCTATCACTCAATAAAAAGTGTGTTTTAAAAAATGTATCGAAGGTGACTAAATAATTACCAGAAGTAACTGAGTGAGATTCTGATGTGTGTGTGTTTGGTTGGTTGGCGTGGATGCTTTTTCTTGTTATGACTTGAAGCTAAAGCTATCGTGTGGGCACCAAAAATATATGAACCATAAGGTTAGTCCTGTAGACACAGGGATGAATAAAACAAAGCCACTGCCTTCAACAAGGCAATAGTTTAATAAAGAAAATAACGATTTATGTATTTGAGCAACATTTTACAGCTCACTTATAAAAGGTTAGCACATAAATGAATTAACTGATTTAAAGTCTCCTATGTAATATTACAAATCTTGTAAAGTTGAAATACACTTGAAATTCAAACACATTGTAATTTAGTCATAGCTATAATTCAGGATAATTGCTTGACCCAATAATAATTCTTGCAATTTATGTATATTTAGAACCAAAATTTAGATGTAAATGCCACATTCCTCTTCTTGTTATAAAAACTTTGTTGGTTCTTGGGTTTTAGCAAAAATAAATGTGCTAATAATTTTGGAATGGTAGCGATGTGGCCAGATTTTTCAGGATAACAACAAAAACTCACTGAGACTCAACTTACATTATCTATGAGCCATTCTATGACATTTCAAGCATGCCATCATTGACTTTGTTAGAAGCAGTGAAAGTTTATACTAGCTTCATATCATTCCTAAAATACTGTCATAATATGAAATGATTCAACATCACTACTCTTCATATTTTGTATCAACGACACAGTAGGGGAAAAATAACAGGAAATGACAAAAAGAACGCAAAATCCAAATAAAATGAAGTAGTTTATTAGGCAAATTCCCACCTCATGTTTGTAATATTTGTAATGCTGAGTCATTGCCTTTCCTAAGAATCTGATGCTAATTAAGCATGACTCTTTCACCGGGTCATAGTTTTCGCTCCCAACTGTACTCAAATTTATTATAAATAATATCATTTTCATAATTGTTGGAATCAACTGACTGAAGTGAACGAGTCCATACTGGGCAAAATTAGAAAATTGATATCAATGTTTTTAGAGAGAAAAAGCACACTGTAAAAGCTGGTATGATGAATTTAGAAAATGCAGTCATAACTTAAAAATCAAGTTGAATAAAAATTCCCTTTTTCAAAAGAAAACTTCTCTGCAAAAAGATCATTTCTCTCAGGACTCACGGATGAAGCTACTTAAACCTCTTCTCAAAACTTGTCACTGTGATTGAGGGTCAGAAACGGGCAACATTCAAGTTGGTTCTCACTGCCTTTCTCATCCTCCATTCAGACGCCTCTGATACCAACAGAGGCAACCCATCTGAATGGGAGAGCTGACTGCATTTTCATAGGATCAGGCTGTACTCAGGATCATTCGAAGTCTGGTATAAATTCTTTTTTAATCTCCCAGAGCTATCCCCCCAATCATTATTGTTTTACACTAAACATATGTCATGTGAATGTATGGGAGTATATGTTATCCAAGATCAGCTTTAAATAGGAATGTCTATACACTGTCCACACATATGTGTTTTGTTGTATCCTCAGTTCTGATGGCAGAGTATATACATAATAAATACCTGTGATACGACTACAAGTATAAATAAGTATGTGACTAGACACCACTCATCATTGTTGTATTACCCATCCCTGATCTACCTCATCTCACCCAGCGTTTCTGATTGTGTACACCGACCAAAATATCTTTTCAAAAAACAAAGGTCTTATATGAGAAAATTTAGAAATTAAAGATCAAAGATACATTCAGTAATAAGAACATCTAACAGCTTCATAGTATAGCTTGCATGGCTTCTTCTCATCTTAAATTTTGATTTGTTTTCGACTACTGGCCAAACCATTTATACTCTGGTTCTGTAAGGGCCCAGAGCATATTTATTTTCTATGAAGGTAATGCATAGAGTTCTAAACAGAAGATAGGCAAATACAAGGGAAGTCTCATCTTGTCCACATTTAAAATGGTACAATTTGAATAACTGTCCTGCAGTATCTTTAAATTATCTATCCTCCTCTTGTACATTACATGCCTTCTTTGTTTCAATGGTCCTACATTATTCCAGAGTCTAAAAGGAGGCTACCGAAGTACCCAGAGTCACTCAAAGAGGTATTTCCTTCCAAATACAGCAGTGACTCCACTGATTCCCTTATCAAGTCTCTGCTGAGCTGCAGTCCTAACTGGAGTCTTCCCTAAGTTCCACAAGGTCTCACATCCCTCACATCACTCTAATTCCAAATCTGGGAAATGCCACACTAAGTACTTTCTGAAACAGAAATACACTCCTCTGTACGTAGCAAAGTCCTTAGCATTACCTAAGCTAAAAGGCAGGTGCTCCTTCAGAAACACTCTAAGAATTTTAAACCTTGGGAGAACAATCTTAAATAAGATTTGAAGTAAGAGAATATCAGATATGCTAGCATCCAAAGTTTAAAAAAATCATTGTATTATATATTTATAATATTTACTCTAATCCCATGCTAGTATAATTAATATTTCCTCATTTCAAGAAAGTGTTGGAATAGAATTCATTGTCCTTTGCTACATCTCAGCTCACTTGAAATTTCAACCAAAGTGGGAGAGGGGGAGATGGTGACCACCTCATGCCCCTTCCCTCATGATTGTGACAAGCCAAGTACACAAACAAAAATCTACACACACTTTCTACATGGAATAGTGAATCAACAATTCATTAAATACCAATGAATGATTGACTTTGAGTCCTGATGAGGTAAGTTGTATTTTTACCTATGTGACCATGGTAAGACTGTTGCAAAGATAGTGTTACATAATTTTATTAAAATAAATCACCAAAATATCTTAAGTATCTCATGCAACATGAGCTTTCCTCGTAAGGATCTGAACTTTTTCTATTGTATTTTTATTGTACTGAGAAAGAGCTCTATGGTATTTTCGATAAAATGGTTAATAGCAAACATAATAACAACTGTAAAACTTACAAAGAACCTCCATAACTATAATCTCATTTAAGAATCACTCAAGGACTTCCCTGGTAGTCCAGTGGGTAAGATTCCACACTCCCAATGCAGGGGGCCAGGTGTGATCCCTGGTCAGGGAACTCGATCCCGCACGCATGCCACAACTAAGAGCTCACATGCCCCAACTAAGAAGTCCGCATGCCGCAACTAAAGATCCCACGTGCCACAATAAGACCAGGGCAGCCAAAATAAATAAATAATAAATAAATAAATAATCAATAAAATATTAAAAAAAGAATCGCTCAAACATTTTGATACATCCATCACACTATATCCATTTTACAAATTAGGATTCTGAAGTGCAGAGAAGAAAAGTAATTTTCCCAAGTTTCCCCAACTAGTGAAAGATAAAGCTGGGATATGAACCCAAATCTTCTTTCTCAAATACAATCTCTTTATCTACATTCTGAAGTCTGATAAACTTTGCATCCGCCGTAGTACCTACATCACATAAACAGATTCAATAAATATTTGTGGAATAAATGAGCAAATGAATGAATGCCTTAAACAATCACATATATCAAGTACTTTGCATTATTATTTGTCTATTTGAATGTCCCATATGTCAAAACAAGACACCACCTTGAGGTGGAGACCTAGTAAGACAGAGTAGGGCTAGAATTCTGATTGTTCAATCCTTGAGCTGTGGACACCACAAAGAACAGTCCTAACAGGGCTACATCAGGGAATAAAACATGGTCCATTCCAGCTTTATGATTTTGTTCAATGTGGCCCACTTTTGGTTTGAGGAATGGGCTCCAATAATTCCCCTGGAAGGTTAATTTCCAGACACCAGCAGAGAGTCATTGAATTGCTCATAATGGGTCCTTAGTAGTCTGATTCCTGTTTAAAATCTGATTTTTCTTTAGCAGTTAAATAAATACAAGGCACATTGTGGTACCTATTTAGAATATGTATTTCTTGTAGAGTTTACTTGGAATCATTTCAAAATCAACCATGAAAGTCATGAAACACAATGACCTCTTGCATGTGCTCTTCCCTTCCTTGACATGTGTGTTCTGGCATTTCTTACACGTGAACAGTATCCAATTTTGCCCCAAATACAAAATATTTATGTATTTTATTCCCCTGTGCATCTAATGCATTCTCAGTCACAGGCTTATATTTTGTTTTCCTATTACGGTTTCAGCAATTTATTTATAGTTAATGAGAATCAAAGTGAGAGCTCATAAACCGAGCTAAGTGGGTAAACAAAGAAATGCTTTTAAAAATGGACTTGTGGTTCTGAGTTTTCGAAAAGTCATGCTTTATTACGTCCATGCTGATATTCATGAGACTCCCGTATCATAAATCCAAAAGACAGCCAGGCCTATCAGCTCTGAAATATTCAAATTGCAGGGTAAGGAAGGAGGCCGCTATTACATTTATTTTTTCTTGTGGAAAAAATGAATAAATGGATGTATCAGATGTAAACATGAATTTTTTTATGGTTCTGACTAAAGGAAGTAATAAAACACCCATAATTTTGTGTGGTAGCCTTTCCTCTGACTCTGCCATGAGCGCTTTACTGTCACAATATCTTCTCTGTTTGTGACAGCTGCACGTTTGACTGTGTAATTCTTTCAAGCTGAATGCCAGTGACCGCATTTACCTAAAGCTCTGGATCTCAAAACTGGATATAATTTTTTCATGTGAGTACAGAAACTTGAGTTACCTTTTGTGTTTTGAATTAGCCACTTCGTTTAGGTACAAAAGTGTATAGGTTCAGGGGGAAAATCAAACACGAACAGTAAAGAAAATATAGAATTAAAAACAAGTGCATAACCCCTTCATCGTGCAAAACAATTATGAAAGACATTTTTCTGTCTCTGTTTTTGTCTTGTCCTAGTTAATAAAAGCAGACTTTACAGGACTTTGAATCTACACTGCAACTTACTTTTTCATTGACCAATGCTTTCACGCCCTCCGTCTGTACTGGTACATTTACTACCACTCCATGGTTTTGGATGGCCGAATGGCATTCCTCTTAATATATGTTTCCAAGTTTATTTTAAAAGTTTGCTCTCAGTGGACTTTAAGCATAAACAACAGTGGACTTTAAGAATAAACAACAATATTTTTGTTTTGGGGAACTCTGAAAACATTCTCTTGAACCCAAGTTTAAGAATGAAAAGAAGCATTCAGGCATAACATGCTATTTTCTTCCTTAGAAGCTACCGGGGAGTAGATATTGTGTATCTAAAAGGCATTCTTCATTATGCCTTTTGATGAAAGGGCTTAGTGATACAAGAGGCTGTAAGATACAGATGCTGAAATATTTTCTGGGCCCAAACTACAGCACCAGGACCCACCACAGCAGGAATCTGCAAAGGGTACAGTTCAGTATAAGGCGGGTTCCCCTTTGGTTGTAACATTTATTTAGACTATATCTAAGAACGAACTACTGTTTTCCCAGCACTGTTATTTAATCTTAACTTAAATCCCTGTAAGACAGGCCCAGTAACTGTCAGTGAGTATAACGTGAAAGTTGTACATCGCGCTCCAGAGTTGGGGTCCTAGGTTCAGGGCTTGCTTTGCCCAGCCTCTGTGGGTCCCACCCTCTTCTCAGAGCGTGATGGGTTTGGGCAGAGGCAATGACCACCATGGCAGAGCTGGGCTCCAGGAAATATCCTGACAGAGTTGCACTGGAGCAGGAAGGGCAATAGACAGGGATGCCTTCACTCGTACAGTTTTTTAGGTAAGTGGTGATGAGACTGTGAGCCAAGGTCGTGGGAATACAATGGAGGAACACTGTCAGATGTGACATATTTGGAAGATAAAATGAACAGGAATACGCAGATGCACGTGTCCACTTGCTTAGACTCAAAACCCTGGGTTCAAATTCAATTCCCCTCTTATTCAGACTCTTCAGCACATCTTTCAATATGCAGCCAGAAAACGACCACCGAGAATCTGACCAAGATTTACCAGAGACCCCACCCCTGTCCAATCCACCAATCTCCACTGGAACGAAAACAGTGTTCTAAGTTTTCTCCACCCAACGTCTCGAGTGATCCTTTCAAAGAGAAGACTACTCAAAGCTCCCCAGTAGCTTCCCAAGTCACTATGGGCAAAGGTCTGATGTCAGCGTCCTCAACATCCACTGATGTCTGATGCTCCTCAGTCCTGGCCCCCGATGCATCTCTGAGCGCTTCTCCTGGACGCTCTCCTCTGCTCACTCTGCTTCACCACCCTGGCTTTTTGGAGCTTCCCCAAGCCTGCTGAGCACACCCCAGCTCAGGGCTCCCACTCCCCTGCGCGCTGCCTAGACTGATCTTCAGCAAGATGCCAACCAGCAGGGTTCACTCCCCTGCTTCCCTCAGGCATCCCCTCATCAGAACACACTGCTCTGACCTCAAAACACACAGTCTGCTTTGTTTTTCTTCAGAATATTTCTCATTTGATATTGACTTATTCAGTTAGTTAGTTATTTACTGTCTACTCTGACACAACCAGTGTAGATGCTTGACCTGTTTTGTTAGTGATACAGCTACCACTGCTAGAATCATTCCTTGTCCACAGTAGGGGCACAGAATATTTGAGGATGTTATGTGATCCAAGTCAGAGAAAGACAAATACTGTAAGATAGGGCTTATATGTGGAATCTAAAAAAGCCAGACTTGTAGAAATTCAGTACTAGAATGGTGCCTACCAGGGGCTGAGGGTGGGGAAAGTGGGGAGAGGTCGGTCAAAGGGTATAAAAACTGCAGTTAGAAGATGGAAAGTTCTGGGGATCTAATGCATGGCATCACAGTGTTAGTTAACCATATTAATTGTCACAATGGTGTTACAATTGTAACAGTAAGAAGTATCATATACCTGAAAGCCGTGCAGAGTAGATCTTAAATGTTCTTACCACAAAAATGAAAAGATAATTACCTGAAGAGATGGAGGTGCGAGCTAGCACAAGGGGGGGGGGTGTGTGTGTGTGATCATATAGGTATGTGAGTGTCCCAAATCAACACATTGTACACCCTCCACTTATACAAGGTTATATGTCGAATCTGCCTCGATAAAAAAGAAATACTTGTTAAATGAATATGTGAACTCGAGCAAGTTACTGGCCTTTTTGAACTTCAGGTCTGTGGAACAATTATAACACCTATTTCACAGGTGAGGTGTGTGTGGTCATTAAATGAGGCTATTCACAAAGGCACTTTCAAAGTATCTGGCACACAGTAAGGGCTTGACAAGTGTCCATCATTTCTAAAGGTTTTAGTTGGGTTGACTTGTGTCCCTTCAAAATTCATTTGTTGAAGTCTCAATCCCCAGCATCTCAGAGCGTGAATGTATTTGGACATAAAGACTCTGCAGATGTGATTAAGTTTATATGAGGTCATTAGGGTTGGCCCTCATCCAATGGGACTGGTGTCCTTATCAGAAGAGGAAGAGACAACAGAGGGACATGAATGCAGAGGAAAGGCCATGTTGAGGACACAGAGAGAAGGCAGCCATCTGCAAGCCAGGAAGAGAGGCCTCAAGAGAAATCAACCCTGATGACACCTTGATCTTGGACGTCCAGCTTCCAGGACTGTGAGAAATTCGTTTCTGTTGCTTAAGCCACCCTTTCTGTGGCATTTTGTCATAGCAGCCCTAGCTAACTAAAACAGTGAATAAAGGACTCCTTTAAAGTAAGAGATCTGCAAGAAATAGGCATTTCTAATCAAAGAGTTTTATTCACAAAGATACTTCTAAACTACGTATAGGGCTGTGAAATAAGATATTTTAGATACTACAGGGAAACCCTGTCTTGGTATGTCAGAAGTACTGGGTAATGCTGACCTCGTGTAGATGAGGGAAAGGTTCATTTCCACGTGTGTTCAGTCCATTTGTCTATAAATGACTTAACCCTTTGTCACATCTTTCATCTCATTCACTTAACCAACACATCATTCCTCTTATCTCCCAGAAGTCTTCAGCTTGTTTCACTTTTCCTTTGCAGATTACACTTCACAAATGAGATCATGTTAAACCACAAGCCAGGCTTACTAAGAAGCCAAAGGACAAAGTGCAGGAGATTCCCGCCACCCGCCACGTCACCTCCGTAGCCACGTCGTTCCTAACTGCCAAGAAGATCGCCCCTGGAGTCTGAATGCTAAACACAGCCATTCAGCAAATTCTCCAGCTACTGAAGTGAAGGTGTTATTTCAAGAGCTAATTTAGCTCCTAACTAAAGCGGTAATTCACTGTTAAGCAGGCAGAAATATTATTTCATTAATGTTAAGAACTGGGTAGTAGAATGAAGACAGGGACCCAGGAGCATGGCCGCAAGGGAAAGCCACTGGGCAAAGTAAGAGAAGACCGCGTCTGAGTCCTATCTCTGATTCTGCCTTCCTGTGACCTAACATGCAATTTACAGTTGGCCCTCCATCACCGCGAATTCAACCAACCAATCTGATTCTGCCTTTCTGTGACCTAACATGCAATTTACAGTCGGCCCTGCATCACCGCGAATCCAACCAACCAACTCCCCCTGCAGGTGTGGGGGGGAATTGCATTTATGTACTTCAGGTCCTCATTCATGTCATAAAAAAATACAGGAATCGACAGGATGCTCCCCAAATCCAACATGCGCTCCCCTTTCATACATTAGATGTTTTGTGCTAATTAATCATACAAATATTGAAATTAGTGATTTTATGAAAAAATATCATGTATAATAGGAACACCAATTCTGACCACTATAATAATAATGGAATTACAATAATAATAATCCTGAGTTTGTATATGTGTGTGTATATATATTGACTATATATTGAATATATATATATGCACATTACATGTACATATACAACTTTGTTATATAAGCTCTTAAAGAGAAATCTGACATACTGTTAATTTATTAGTTTACTCAGCACAGCTGCGCTGAAAACTGTTAGAGGCTGAGTCGAGGGTACAGCTGAGTAAGCCAATTCCGCACTCCAGCACATTTTCTATCTAGTTTAAGGTCCCCTGCTGTGATTGGCAAGGCTCAGAATACAATTACATTTATCACCTGTCTCTCCAAAGACTAGTTCCTGCCAAGTCCAGCAATATTAATATTTCCTACCCCAGGTATCAATTTTTAGGTCACATATATTGTGGATAATACTAGTTAATTGTTAGTTTTGGAGACGGGACATTATGTGGTCTAGAAAGTGTGGACAAATTTATAGATAGAAAGAAAAAAAAATTTCAACTGCAAATTTCCGTTTCTTTGACTTGCTACCATCATACATCTAGGCTGTATTTTTAATGTCTTAATAAAGTTTTCCTACAGTTTCCTAGATTCTGCGTCTAGTTCTTTTATGCATCCCACCAGATAGCACAGGGCTCACCATCCTGTAGGACCGCAAATTTACAGATGTTTCGTGAACTTTGAGTTAACAATGAAAACAAATTCAGATGATAAGTAGATTAGCCATAGGAGGCATGAGAAAAAGTAAATCTGCCATTAAATTTCCCTGACTCAGTCGGTCCATGGAAATCCACTTTCGGATTCAGGCAGCTATACAAACATCTTTATTTTCCATTGGCCTAGTATAATTTATTTTATTATTTTTACCTTCATTTATGTCTTGCATAAAATCATCTGGACAGAACTAATAGATAAAAGGATAGCTTACTTCCCCTCCATTGGAACATTGGTTTCCCCCTTCAGTTATGAACATTTCTGTAGTGGCCATTACTGCAGGTCACAGAGAAGTAGTTCATCTCTCCCTTTGGAACATATGAGCAATAAACTTCCTAGCTCCCTCATGGCTGGAATGGCCACATGTCCTATTGTAGCCAATAAACCGTGGGTAAAACTGACAAACCTCATTGCTGCCTGGATGCATTTTGCTGCCCATGTCCAACTCCCAGCCCCTTTTTCTTCTCTCCCAGCATCATGGAAGCACGTCTCATAAAGATGTGCAAAGGCAAGCCTTCACGTGGAGGGTACTGCCAAAGAGAAATGCCCACACTATGGCCGGCTCCCTGCACACAATAAACTCTCTTTCTCATGCAACCACAAGAAAGATTATGATCTACCTCCCTTCAAAAAAGAAATTACGTACATATTTCTATTAAGATGAAGTAAAGGAAAAGTAACCAAAGCTCATTGTTTGAGTTGTTCCCAATACATTCTAAACATATAAGCAATTTGTGGAGTAGGATTATCCCACAAAGGCCTGGTGAGACTCAGAAGGCATCTGTAAATATCTTAACCTGTTAAACGTTTTTAAACGCAGTGTATCTGTAGGGTATTTTCAGAAGCCCTAACTCTCTTGATCATTACAGGGGTATATGTGTTTTACAGATATTCTCTGCACCCTGCAATACCGAGAAAGCAAAGCCTTACCCGATGTGCTTTAGCTACTCACATCCAGAGAAAATTTAAACTACTACCAATTAGAGGGATTATTTAATAGAGCTATTAATGCATATTGCTGACATTTGGTATATAAACAACAGCATGACTGCATTTACTAAAGCAATTTTCACTTGGAATTCTTCAACTTTCAATCACATCTCTGTTGCATCTAGATAAATTCACTAAATCCATAGACAGAGCTGTGCTATAATTAAAACTGTAAACTTTGAATTTGTTCCCTTCATTTCATTTTTGGGAAACCTTTAAATATAACTTACCTCCTGTTAGAAAACTGACTTTTACTTAAATTGTTTTAAAAAGTAACATTTGGTATCAAGTAACCACACACTTGACATATTTCTAGAAGAGAAAACTAAAACATCCAATGTCTGATTTCAGAGACTAGAATATCCACACGCTGAGTCTGTTCCTTCTGGGAGCTGAAGATACAAAGCCCTCCAAAATCTCTCTGAAAGTTTGTCTTGAACAGAAATAATCTACTACTTTATTAAGCATAGTTCAATTAAAATGAACTATAAATGAAAGCATTTATCTAGAAGCTAATGGAAAATAAAACTCTCAGTTTGTCACTCACGGTCTTGCCTTGGAAACCTGTCCAGTATTTTGGGAAACAGAACCAGTACTTTTGCAAATGGACATGTCTCTGCATTTTTAGAAGGCACTGGTAGTTAGGAATGACTCTGAGATAGGAAACACCAATGGCACACGATGGACTAACCCTGAAACAAGCAGTTTAAAGTGCTCTCCTTAAAATAACACATTCAAACTGATTAAACATAAAATTTTATCTATTTAATAGGGTCTCGTAATCCTCCCTCTCTGTTCTATAATTCAAATCTTCAATTACAGGTCATTTCCATCTCCCCAAAACATACTAATATCAATTTCTGCTATGGCTCAAAACTGCAGCTGATACTGAAGGACATAATTATAGGTACATTATATGTATCTAGCCAAAATGCGCATTAAAGACAGTTGTTGGGTTTTTTTTTGCGGTACGCGGGCCTCTCACTGTTGTGGCCTCTCCCGTTGCAGACCACAGGCTCCGGACGCACAGGCTCAGCGGCCATGGCTCACGGGTCCAGCCACTCCGCGGCATGTGGGATCCTTCTGGACCGGGGCACAAACCCGTGTCCCCTGCATCGGCAGGCGGACTCTCAACCGCCTTTAGGGAAGCCCCTAGAGACAGTATTTTTAAAAAATATTATAAATATATTTCGTTGCTGATGAGATAAAATATTTTTTTTTCTTTTTCATTCTAAGGAATCAGGTAACATGTGCTTTCTTTAGCAGCATGAAGTATTTCATCACTTTAATCCTTGCCTTGATCTCTTATCTATCCAGTGTTAATTTTTCTTACTTTCTTTCCTTCTCCCTTCCCTTCCTCTCTCCCTCCCTCCCTCCCTCCCTCCCTTCCTTCCTTCCTATTAGCCATGTTTTCCCACTAAGTACGTTACGACAGCACCAGTGAATTTTAGAAAAGCAAAGGCAACATTCTCTCGGAGGAACACAATCTGTCCAGCTGTACAATCATGTATTAATATGCCGTTTAAATATAGTATCCCCCTTTTGGTAAACTGTAAGTTCTGCTGCCTCCTCACCGTCTGTTCCTATGGGAAGAAAGTCATATTTTGGGTCTTTGTGTCAAGATAAAGAAAATTAATTTCAAAGCCAACAAGGAGAGAACTGACGGTGCAGAAGGTAAGTAAATGCCAGCAGTTGTTCTGTGACTTCAAGACGGAAAGAAAAAGTACTTTTCAAAAATTGCACTTTAACAGAAATAATACAGGAGCTTTTGCAGCAAACGGAACATTTCCCGACCTAGCCTGAGGCCTGCTTCCATCACATCCTCCTGGGCTGTGTGTGAAATGAATGGGTGGATGTATGGACAGGGATGGATGGATGGATGGACAGTGATGGATGGATGGATGGACAGTGATGGATGGATGGATGGTGATGGATGGATGGACGGTGACGGAAAGACATCTAAACTTCCAAAAATTCACAGATGTGCCCACCTCTCTGTCTTCTAAAGGGACCTGGATGTGAGGTCCATATATTTAGGTGAAATAAAAAATAATTGATACCAACGTGCCAAAAAAAGATGTAGTTGTGTAGGATGAATACAGCTAGAGATCTAATGTACAGCATGAGACCATAGTTTTATAATACTGTACTGAACAAAAAACAAATAACCCAATCAAAAACTGGGCAGAAGACCTAAATAGATGTTTCTCCAGAGAAGACACACCGATGGCCAACAGGCACATGGAAAGATGTTCCACATCGCTAATTATTAGAGAAATGCAAACCAAAGCTACAATGAGGTATCAACTCTCACTGGTCAGAATGGCCATCATCAAAAAGTCTACAGGGCTTCCCTGGTGGCGCAGTGGTTGGGAGTCCGCCTGCCGATACAGGGGACGCGGGTTCGTGCCCCGGTCCGGGAAGATCCCACGTGCTGCGGAGCGGCTGGGCCCCTGAGCCATGACCGCTGAGCCTGTGCGTCCGGAGCCTGTGCTCCGCAACGGGAGAGGCCACAGCAGTGAGAGGCCCGTGTACCACACACACACACACACACACACACACACACACACACACACAAAAGTCTACAAACGATAAATGCTGGAGAGGGTGTGGAGAAAAGGGAACCCTTCTGCACTGTTGGTGGGAATGTAAATCGGTGCAGCTACTATGGAGAACAGTATGGCGGTTGCTCAAAAAACTAAAAATAGAGCTCCCATATGATCCACTCCTGGGAGTACATCTGAAGAAAAACATGGTTTGAAAGGATACACGCACCTCAATGTTCACTGCAGCACTGTTTACAATAGCCAAGACATGGAAGCAACCTAAATGTCCAATGACAGATGACTGGTTAAAGATGTGGTACATATATACAATGGAATATTACTCAGCCATAAAAAATAATGAAATAATGCCATTTGCAGCAACATGGATGGACATAGAGATCCTCATAGTAAATGAAGTCAGTCAGAGAAAGACAAATATATGATATCATTTATATGTGGAATCTAAAAAATAGTACAAATGAACTTATTTACAAAACAGAAACAGACTCACAGGCATAGAAAACAAACTTATGGTTACCAAACGGGAAGGGGGGTTGGTAGGGATAACTTGGAATATGGGATTAACAGATGCACACTACCATACATAAAATAGATAACAACAAAGATGTACTGTATAGCACAAGGAACTATATTTAATATCTTGTGATAATCTGTAACGGAAAATAATAAAAAAAGAATATTGATATATACATATATATGTATAACCAAATCAGTTTGCTCTATACCTGAAACTAACACAATATTGTAAATCAACTATATTTCAACAAAATAATAAAAATACTGTACTGAATACTGGAAATGTGTTAAGACAATAGATTTCAGGTGCCTCATCACACAAAAGATGTAACTATGTGAGGTGATAATAATTAGCTTGACTGTAGTCATTTCCCGTAGGTATATGTATATGAAATCATCATGTTGCATACCTTAATATACATAATTTTTATTTTTAAATAAGTTAAAAAAAGATTGATTTGGACAGAGCAGCATTAGTTTAAATAGGAGGTTTCATTTGTTATGTTTTTCAACTTCATCAAGGTCAGAAGCATGTCAAGTTCTTCTCTGCTCCCCTGTAGCAACTCTCACCTCCACGGTTATTTTTTTTTATCTGGTTATTTGTTACTTTCAGGATAAATGAATGAGCAGATGAAGGGGCAGGTGCATGTCAGTGTGAGTGGAGAGTTCAGGCTCTAAGTAGGTTTGGGAAAGACCACACTGGGGACTCAGCAGAGACGTTTGGAAAGAAGCTGGTGGCCAGTTACCTAGAAGCCTTGGTAACAAGAGAGGGAAGAGGCTGCCTTATGCTCCCACTCAAGACCTGGCCTACATTTTCATCCAAATACCCCCACAGTGAAGAAGAGTAAACGCTCCCCTGAGAGTTGCTTTTCCATAGCCCAATACACAGTTGCCCACATCAACAACATTATTTTGCAGCCCTATGTTTTCAATTTACAATTATTTGTCTTAATGTGAAATGTAATTTTATGGCACCATCAAATAAAATAAATAATCTAAAAAGATGGTCTATGTTTTCGTGTGCTTTTGAAAACCCCCAGCCTGTGTTCACATAAACTCTCCACCGAGTCAGGTAAACTAGAAAAAGCTGCTAGAGAGAGATGGTGGGGAACCGACTTGAATCACTACTAGCAACCAGGTGCAGACCAGGACACGGCACAAGAAACGCTGTCTTCAAATACAGACTATCCTTCCATCTATCTGTCTGTCTGTCTGTCTGTAATCTGACAATCATATGTGTCTATCATCTATTTATCCATCCATCATCTAACAATCATCTCTCATCTACCTAACAAGGATCTATCATCTATCATCCATCTACCCATCAAGCCAACATCTAATCAATTATCTAACAATCATCTATCTAGCTATCATCGACCATCTATAATGTATCATCTATCATCTATTTATCTACCATCTATATAATCTATCTCTCTATGTATATATCTATTTTATCTATAATCTAGCCATCAACCCATCCATCTATCATCTATCTACCTACCTATTGTCTGTCTACCTATCATCTATCCATTCATCTAATATCTAACAATCATCTCTCATCTACCTAACAATTACCTATCATCTATCTATCCATCCATCATCTATCTATCCACCTACTTATCATCTATCCATATATCTATCATCTATTTATACATCAGCTATATGCTAGCTAGCTATCCGTCCATCATCTATTATCTTCTATCTACTTATTATCTACCTATCTATCTATCATCTTTATCCTCCATCTATGAATATATCTATATAATCTATAATCTGGCTGTCTACACATCTCTCATCTGTCCATCTAGAGCCCAAGGTTATCAGTATACATGTGTGGAGACAGAGTGTTCATGCCTCATATCAGGACATGCCTTTATGACCAGGCTGCAGTCACATAAAAAGGATTTAAAATCTCCCCAATATGCCCTGCTCCCTCACCCCTTTGCCTTCCTATAGGTGTTTTGAGGACCTAGAAAGATTCTTGTCTCACACTTTCCTTCACTGTTTAGGTAACATCAGGTCATAATTGTTTTCCAAGACTGAGCGCGGGCAGGCGTTTCATTAGGAATTTCCCTGTATCCTGCAGTTAGAGAGATGCTCTTGAACAGGGATGCTCCCTACCCCTATTCGTGCAGCTCTAAAGCCCTATCATTCTATATTGTAATTGTTCATTCATTAGTTGAAATGAGACTGTAACCTACTAGAAATATGAAACTATGTCTTTAAAGCCTGAGTCCACTACACTAGGCAGCCAAGTATGTGTCTGATGGATGGATGAGTGAATGAATGAATGAACAGTATACATAGTTACAATTTTTTCTTGGTTTCAATATTTTAAGCAATAAGGCCATAAGCTCTTCTTATCCTGATGTTCAAATATGTAGATTCAAACTCTCTGGTTGGCATCACCATTAAAATTACAGAAGAAAGCCCTACAGGTTTTCATGTCTTGGTAAAATAAGGCTGAGAAATGAACTGAGGGTAATTTGATGGAAAAAGAATCTAAGTTCTTCTTGATTAGGAAGAAGGATACAAAAATAGGAATTGTACGTTGAGTGAGCGCTCGGTTCGCTATTTACCAAATTCAGATTCCACTCTCACCCAATGGGAAGCCGTGCTCCTGCCTCATGTGCTGCCTTCCATTTCCAGGGGGATGTTCATGGACGTCACACTGTCACTTAGAACAGTTAGTACTTGCGCTACCTTTTCAGCAGTTTCACACAAGAACCAGCAAAACAGCCAAGAATAATAGGAACTCAAAGTGCAATGCATTAGGGAATGAAGACTTAATCAGAGAAACAGGAGAGGGAAATTGAAATAATCACAGGCAAGCAGTACAGGTAGTTACTATGAACAAAATGGTTTCTGTCCTGTTCTACATAATCTTCCCGGCTGCGTCCAGATCCTGAAACCATGGCAAGTCGGGAGGCAGGAATCCATCGCATTTCCATATGATAAACATACGTCCATAGATAACACATCTTCAGAGAACTTACTGTTTTAGCTTTGGAATTTTAAGTTTCAAAATGTGTGCCTGGGATTGTGAATAAGTGAACATGGGCCAGGGGGAAACTGAAATAATAATTCAGCCTGTTGAAGGTTTTTAGAGTGGGCAGAAATATCTTTAAAAATTGAAGATATGATGAAATGGATATAAATAGAAGAAATAAAGGAGGAGGGATTTTATCCAGAATGCATGATCATTATAAGACTTATAAACTGTGCTCCCTTTTTCCAGTCATACTTCTTCTTTATAGACTGTACCTTTCCAAATAAATGTTTGGAGGTGGAATATTTTAAGTAGCTTAAGTAGAACTAACTGTGGGACACCTCATTTAAAATACATGTCAATACTGTACATTACCCACAGGCCTAGTGGACGGATTTCAATCCAAGAGCAGGTTATTGACATTATTAAATATTATTAAATTTTCCATTGTCATTCTTTAAACAGCATTGTTAATAGAACTAGATAAAACCCATGTTATAATCATCTATCTGTATGGCCCCTAGAAGCACACTAATATAAAAAAAATTATTATTTTCTCAAAACATTTCTACCAAGTAAATATAACACACAATCATATGAAGATTGAATATGAATTTATACTGCTTTTGGTGCCCAAATTATTCTTTCCTCTTATGCTTTATTAACATATATATGTTAATATATATTAATGAATATATATATATTTGATAGAAGGAAAATCTTTTTTAAAATTAAAACTAAACCAGATGGCTTAGCCCTGTCTTCCCTATTAGATGATTCATGAAATCAATATGACGTTCTACTCTTTGTTTTTGTAAAAGAGCAGAAAGGACACATATTCTATTTGATGCAGTAAATTCTTTCTTACAGGGCTACTCCTACAGGTTGAAATGTTCGTACTGATGTGTTGGGTAAAAAGAGATTTACAAAGCACAGGATGGTGACAAGAATGATGGTTAGCAACCTACTGGACCAAATTTCTTGTTCTGTCAGCACGATAAAGAACAAAGAGAAGGAAAGTCCTCTAAATACCTCAGATGTGTCAGAGCATCTGAAGGAAACACAAAATAAAAGCACACGAATTATTTCATCCCGTTTAAAATAGAACAGTGCTTTCTTTGTGTGTGTGAATGATGTCTTGACGTTTTAGGCTGGGCAGAGTAAGATAAGTGTGATCTGACCTAGAAGGACGGACACACACACACACACACACACACACACACATGCACACACACTACAAAATATAGAATGTGAAAACAGAGCAAATCCACATTCACAGCTGAAAGAAACTATTAACACCACTTCTGCCTATTTATCTACCTTCCTCTTTCCCGAGTGTTGGCTATCTACTTTTCTAAATTTTGCTTTCATTTACCGCATTGTGGTTTGAAAGTTCTTCTGTTGGCATTTGTGACTCATTCCCCACAAAATAATCTTTGCATTGAAAGATGGAGGAACAGTAGATCAAAAAAGCATGAAATTTCAAATTCTTAAACTTTTATCCCTCGCAGCGGCAACAAAGATTCTTGGGTTAATAACTAAAAATACTCATTTGCATACTAACCTCAACACTTAATTAAGAGAGTGCTGGAGAAATACAGAAGTTGGCAGAATTGTGTACCTTTGGCTACTCAGCGAAGCTCTGGAGGGAACTGTAGAGCTGAAAATAGTTTTCAATGATTTTCAAGAACATTTTCATTGGACTTTGAAGCATTAGGCGTTCTGGGGAAAGAAGTTCAAGTGTGATGGGTTCATACTAGAAGTTTCAAAAAAAAAAAAACCCTCCAAAATGCTTCTCAATACAATTGTCCTATAATTATAATAAATTTGACATCACATCATGCCTATTTCCCATGAACAAATGGCGCACGCATACTGAGTTAGGGTATAGGAGCCTTTAAAGCAAGATATTGACTGATTTTTAGGAAAATTTTCTTGGCCACCCTACTCAGAGAGTATTTGAGAAGGATAACAGGGAAGCAGTAAGACACCGTTGAAGGGGAAATGTAGAGCAGAGTGATGTCTCTTAGCTCTGAGTTATTAAGGTTTGTCTTTGGCCTAGCTTTTGCTTCATGAGTATCGTAATCTATTAAATCCTAGATTTTACTTGTTTTTTTTTTTTTTTTTTTCTGAAATCACTTCTCTCCTCCACCTGAATCAATATCCTTAGGGTTCAAGGTAATTTCTCTTCTACCCCTTGCCTGACCCTACAGATAGAACGACCTGGTACTTTCTCTGTGCCCTCCTAGTTCATTGCTTATGAGCTGGTAGTATTCTTATTATGGCTACATTATTTCATATATATCTATATTGTCCCCATCAAATGAGCAGAATTCATTTAGTGCTCACTAAGTTATAAAATTTTAGTTTTTAAAACTCATTGTTTTCCCCTAACTATTAAAGTAATTCATAGATTGGTAATTCTCACATATTTAAAAACGTCACTCCACTCTAATCAAGAACTAATGTTCCAATATGCATCTTGCTACATTTCCCAATCTATCCATCAAATATGCACATTTGAGGCACTACGTATCACATTGGGATAGACAATATGGCCGACACAAAATCAGCAGAGATTCCCATTACTGACCTTAATAAACGTAGCTTGGAAGGAATGCCATGCACAGATGACACAGCTAGGGAATTTTAACCAGTACCATAAAGTTATGATAATATGTGTTAAAGAATTCCAAGAGAGTGAAAAATTTGTGTCCAAGCCATTCGATGAAAGCTCCTTGGAAAGGAGCAATGTCAATGACGGGGGTCCATTCAGGATGAGGATAGCTTGATGAAGGCCATTCCAGGGGAAGTAAAATGCTCTCAAGATTCTGCAGAGTTTGGCTTTCCCTGAGCAACGCCAAGTCACGACATTATGATATATGAGATTAACTGCTCAGTGTAAATGTTACCCTTACATGAGTCCAAATATTTCATAATTTGAAGGAATTCTGGAGGTTAATTCCACTGCTACCCAGTTAGTAAGCTCTTCATTAGGTATCTATTTTCCAAGACCCCCTTCATTTGAAAAGTATCACTTTCCTGTAACCGATTACATTTATAAACACCTGTAATAATTACAAATACATATTCCATACAGCAAGTAAAAACTGGCTCAGTGATTTCTTCAATGTTATCCAAGTTATCCTGTCTAGAACTTTGAAGACTGTCTCATATCTGGTCCATATGCTACCCCTTAAAATATTTGAAGGTATCTATCTTGGTACAAGATGCAAATAAAAGAACTTCTGTAAGTTGTTCTTAAAGAAAATGACGTGACAAAACCCATCCCTTACCAAGAGAGATTTAGCATCAGCAGTATTTGGAGCAAATCGAAGCCAGGTTATACCAGAAAGAGATGAAAAAAACCACAGACTCTTAAAGGCACATGTCATTGAGATTATGGAGGACTGGGCTGAGATATTGATTATGGAAATAGAGAAAACACATTAAGGAGCAAACACTGAAGACAGCTGTTGGCTATTTTATTAGGAAAATAAAGAAGAATTAGGAGTCAAAAATGAGGTCAAAAGCCTTGAGCAGTCAGAAGTGAAGGTGTGACAGTCGTGAGGAAATTTGGAGTCGAAGGGGGCATACATTCAAGTTTTCATTCTGCTGAGGTTTAGGCATCTGTAGTGCTGAGAAATCATGAAGAAGACAAGTCCAGGAACTTAGATTTGGAAATCTTTAGTAGCTAGGATATTCTAAAGACCAAGAGATTATAGAAGAAAGAGGGGCACTAACAGCTTTGAAGATTCAGTGCTGTGAGGACTTCAGAGGTAAGTGCAAAGTTTGCAAAGGAGATCAAGAAAAAGCTAGGTGTCTGTGACTTGAAATATAAGGGTAAATAGAAAGGTCCTCAAATTGCCCAACACCCTAGTCAGATAATTACAAAATTCTCTTTTTCAAACTTTTCATAATATAATTTCACTCTTTCTTGACATCCTCATCTACTAACTGAATACCTCACAGAGCTTGTGAAAGCACAAAGAATATATGAGAGATTCAAAATTAGAAGCAGTTACTTAAAGGAGTTTACAATCCTCTCGAGAAGACAAAACTAACATACAAGAAATAAATAGAAAGGTAATTTAAAAATTCTGACGCATGTTACAACACGGATGAACCTTAAGGACATTTTGCTAGGTGAAATAAGTCAGTCACAGAAAGAAAACTATTATACGATTCCATTTATATGAGGTACCTAGACTAGGCAAATTCATAGAGACAGAAAGTAGAATGATGGCTGCCAGGGGCTGAAGGGAGTGGGAAATGGGGAGATGCTTTTAGTATTTAGAGAGTTTCAGTCTTTAAAGATGAAAAAGTTCTGTAGATGGTTGGTGGTAATGCTTGCACTGCCGCATGAATGTACTTAACACAACCCAACCATGCCTTTGAAAACGGTAGAGACTGCAAATCTCATGCTACGTATATTTAACCAAAACTTAAAAAGAAAACCACCAATGTCATAAAAAAGCAAAATAAAAGGTGAAGGGAGATCAAAAGAAAAAATACATGATACTGAGTAAAAATGCAAGTAAAAAATGAAGACTAGAATAACCAGAAGAAACCTCTGGAGAGGAAATTCCATGTGATAAATACAAACTGGCACAACTTGAATATCTGAATGAGTTTGAGGAAAGAAGATTTTTCAAGGTAAACTGGTATTAACCAAAACACGGGGGGAAATTATTGACAGGTTGTGGGTGGTGTAATGAAGGGATGACGCCATCTGGGGTAGAAGGCGAGTATTAGAGAGTGGTGATGGATGAGGTTAGACAGCAGAACCCAGTTCTGAGGATTCTAAGATCAGACACTGAAACTCAAAAGGGAAGCAAAATTTTGCAGGGAATCCCACAGACTCCTAAAAAAAAAAAAAGACCATGTTCTACAGAGAATATAGTATTAGAAAAATCTCCTGGAAGGGAGGTGCAAGACAAGAGGACAGGAATAGTAGGACCTGGAGATGGAGTAGAGACTTGTGAAAAGCCCAGGTGGATTCCTGTCAAAATCAGCCTTTTCCTGTCAGCCATAATCCTTCCCCACAGCTGCTGGCAACATATGCACACCGGGGTGTCCAGCTTTCGCCAGGAGCCTCTGAGTCAAATTGAGTTAAGGCAAAACTCCAGCTGCTTTCGGTCAACACTTTGATACTCAGCACTGAGCAGCCCTTTCAGTTGGTCTTGTGCAACGGAGTCTGTGTATGGATCTAATCCCATCTTGGTGAGTTTTCAAGGACTGCTGCCTCTAAGGTGTGGTCTTCAGAGCTGATGAAAGATTTCCCCCAGCCTCCCTCAAATAACATAACTTACCTAAACCTTGGAACAGATATTGAGGATGCTGTAGTTACCATTTCTGAACTATCTCCAAAATGACAAATGCATAGATCATCAGACACTGTCTATTAGGGTGGCTTTGGACGGTGGGTAGTCTGACAGGCTGGACGTCTGCCCAGTGGCTCTCCACAGAGTCTGTCCAGAAGCAATATGGCAGCGATGCCCTGAGATTTTCTTGGGTAGGAACAAAGTCTGTCCTTATGAAACATGACTGAATCTGTATCACTGGATACAACATTACATTTTAGATATATGTCTCAGGAAGGATGCACCCAATTTATTCTACATTTAGATTCTGAGTTAAACTGGAAGCAAGGCAGTCGTTATCCACTCCCTCTCCCCAAAGGTGAGATGTGCATAGGGTGATTACAATTCAACATCAGTATATTCAGTAATGTTCATACCAGTGTTATTGTTAAGTGTATAGCTATTAATTAGATGATGATCCTAGTTAATGAAAACATACCTCCAATTACACATTTATTTCGACATAACATTTTGAACTAAAGCCATGGCTTATTTAGTAATCAGGGAATAGAACGGTTTCTTTAAAGAAGACAGATCCTACACGCATGCATATTTTAACACTTTACTTTCCTCACATGATATGAATCGGGTTGAGAAGCAAGTCATCAGTGGCTCTGTCATCTGACTGCTAATAAATCAATCAACAAAATAAGAGCTCTGATCTAGCGACAGTATTTTTGTGAATACTATAAAATTTGCTACAGGACTTTTTATTCATATTACTGTAGTGATCTGTGAGCATTTGGATGCATTTGTGCATCTATCTCTATTTTATACATAAGTGTTGAATAAAATAAAATGGGTGAAAAAAATTCAACAGAATAAATTCACTGAAGGTACCTACCATTTTGCTTTGTTTTCTACAAACAGTGAAATATTTGTAATTATGCTAATCATCTTCATCAGATTTTATTCAGGAAATCTATAAGACAACAGTAATTTGGGCAGAGATATTTTCCCAGTTAACGTACAAGTATCCAAAGAATTTTCAATGTTATTTAATGGGAAATTGGTGTTACATATGTAAGAGTTTCTCTAGGAATATATATATACCCTACTAGTGGAATTGCAAGGGTACTGAATTTTTTAAAAGAGGAGATTGTTTTCCAAATAGTAGTATCAGTGCATCCTTCCATGAGCATGGTATAGGATTTCTCACCAAACAGCATCTATTCTAACATGTGCCATTGCTGCAGGGTACAGGATTTCCCGATCTAGCAGGCATCCAACAGCACCTAAGGTTTTCAGTTGCACTGTCCTGATTACTGGTGAGGTTGAATATTTGGATCTCTGATACACTAACTGGCTATGTTCGGTTTCCTCGTTTTTAACAGGTCAATTCACAACATTTGCGCATTTTCCTATTGAGCTTTCTCGTGCTTGTTCTTCTTGGAATGATTATGTTTTCTGTACAAATCACTTGTCACTTACATTCCTCGGGGATACCTACTGCTGGTTAGTTCTGGCTTTATATTTCTTTGTTATCTTTCGACGAACATAACTTCTTAACTGCTACTTATTAACTGTACTTTTCTGCTGTGATTAGTACCCTTGATGATTGTGTTTTATTTAAGAAATTCTTATGTGAAGGAAGCATATTTTTAATTTTATTCTAAAAGTTTCAAAGTTTCCTTTTCATATTCGTCTTTAAATTTAGCCTAATTTAATAATAATTTTAAATGTTTTGAAATGGAAATCTTAATATCTTTTCTTAAAAATTTGAATAACCAGTTGTCTCAATACCATTTATTGAAGGATCCCTTCTGTTTTCGTTGATCCATGGAGCCATATATATGTGGCATCTCTACTACGTCATGCTGGTCTGTCTAGCCATGCTTTAATAATGTGCCTGCTTTATTATTATAATTCCATAATAAATATTTTTATCTAGATCTTATCATTCTGTTATTCTGCCTCCTGGGTGCCTTGGATATTGCTGGTACATTATTCTTTCACAAATATGTTTTACTCAGCTTATCAAGGTCCAATAAAATCTCCTGTTGGTATTTTGGTCAGAATGACATTGAATTTAGAGATTTTGGGGGACAGTATTGATATATTTTTGATACTGGGTTTTCACATATAAGACGTCTCCATTTAGTTAGATTTTTAAATGACTTTTCCATTAAAGTTCTTTAATATTTTCAATATTGGTCTTGTAAATCTATTAGAAGATGTATTCCTAGCAATTTCTATTTCATTGCCATTCTAAAGGGGGCTTTTCAAATTACATTTTAAAAATTACTGCTAAAGTACAGAATTACAGATATACATATTTGTTGCTAGGTTGCTAAACTCTCTTGTATTTCTAATAATTAGTACATACGGTGGATTTTCTGTGTGAGCAATTATATCATTTAACGATAATAAAAGTTTTATTTTCTGCTTCATGTTCCTGAAACTGTTTTATATATCTTTCATATCTCCATTTTGCCCTAGGAGGGAGCTTCAGTATAAGTTTAGAAAAGGTGATGGCAGAGATCTTTTTTTAATTCTGATTTTAAATAAAATACCATGTTTTTCTATTAAAAATAATGTTTCCTGTAGATTTTTAGTAGATATACTTTTAGATATGCTTTCAATAGCAAGCCTGGTATAATTTATCACTTGAAGGAAGCTTCTTTCTGCTCCTACTTTGCCCCGTGTCGTCACCATAAAGGAGTATAAATTTTCACCAACTACCTCTCTTGCTTCTATCGGGGTAATCATACGACTTCTGTGTACTGCTTTATCTGTAAATGTGGTAAATGGTAACACTTTCAAATATTAAACCTCCCTTGCATTTTGGGAATAAACTCAATTTTCTGAGTTTATTTTGAGTGTATTTTGAGTCATAGTATCATCTTATATCCCATTGCATTTAGTTTGTAAATCATTTTGTTCAGGATTTTTGCACCTACCTTCGTAAGAGATAATGACCTGAGATTTTTCCTATCCTGTCCCTACCTGTTTGGGCATCAGAGTTACCTTGGCCTTATCAATTGATATTTTCTCCTTTTCAGTTCTTTGGAAGTGTTTGAATAAAATTGCAGCCACCTGTACTTTAAATGTTTCGTGAAATTTACCTGGAAAACTACTGGGCATGGTGTCTTCTTTGTGAGAAAATCTTCAGCCACTGATTCCTTTAATTTAATGTTTCTCAACCTGGGACAATTTTGCCTCCCAGGGAACATATGACAATGTCCAGAGACATATTAAGTGGTGACACATCACAGTTGGTATCTAGCTATGCTGATAAACATCTAAATTACGCAGATAGAGTGAGAGAGTGGCATGGACATATATACACTACCAAATGTAAAATAGATAGCTAGTGGGAAGCAGCCACATAGCACAGGGAGATCAGCTCGGTGCTTTGTGACCACCTAGAGGGGTGGGATAGGGAGGGTGGGAGGGAGACACAACAGGGAGGAGATATGGGGATATATGTATATGTATGGCTGATTCACTTTGTTATGAAGCAGAAACTAACACGCCATTGTAGAACAATTATACTCCAATAAAGATGTAAAAAAAATTTTAAATAACATAAAATAAAATAAAATACCCAGATAATCACCCCTGTTCCACCAAACAAGAAGTATCTGACCCAACATGCACTGCCAAAGTTGACAAACACTGCATCAATTAATATTAAGAGATTTTTATTGCATTATTTTGGAATGTTATGGTTTTCTGGAAATAAGCCCATTTATCTAGAGTTTCCCATAAATCGACATGAAGATTTTTCACAGTATTCCCTAAACTTGCATTTTAAGCAAAATTGAGCAAGCCTTGAGAATAAATATGTTGTATTCACACTGTAATACTATTTTAAACTACTAGTGGATATGTTTTGATTTAATTTATCATGAAGATTTATTTTGATTAAAGCAAAACACCTGGAAGAATAACGTAATGAGAGAGCAAAACAGATAAAAATTCACAATTTACCATTATGAAAATATTTTCATGTATATCTATCCTAGAATGTAAGCCACTTTTGGGTAGAACTGTTTAACACAGTCCTTTGTATAAATGTCTTCTGAAAGGTAGCTGATGATTTTCTAAATCAATTCAAAACAAAAAAGTGATAGTTTACACCCAATATTTCAATTATTTTTAATTCTGATTAGTGAGTGAATGGTTGAACTGTGTGTTATTTACAGTTGTCTTTTAAAAAAAGATTTTTAAAAATTAAGCAAAAAGAGTGAGTTGAAGGCCAATGTCATTTATGGAAATAAGTATTACGATTCTATCACTATAGACACATAAATTCAACTTGAATGAAAAATAAAGGAGCTAAACAGTAGGACTAAGAAATTAATCAGCCACAATCTATTAAATAGACATGATTTTTTCTTATAAAAATGTGCTTTTTACAAATTAAACTCCCATTGATATAAAACACACTACTTGATTTAAGGGGGAAAAAATATCATTGGTCGTGGTCATGTTTGTCATTTTTAAAAAGTGGCTAAGGACCTCAGGAAAGAAAATGCAGAGATTGCTTTGACCATACTGACGATGAAGTTAGCCATCCAATACCATGCACTTTCACACAGTATAGTATCAATTTTAAGGGGCAGTGTGCTCCAATTAGGCAATAGCCATGGGGACACCATTCAACCAGACCCGACTTCCCCTACGTGGACCTCAGCAGAAGTATCAGGATGCAACCAAATACATATTTCACGTAGCACTCTTGATGAGTAACCAAGGTGTTTACTTTATGGTAAAACAGGAGCCTTAATAGAAAATGGGCCAAAAACTGGCTCCAGTAAATGCAAATAATAAATGAAGAATGTAACTGCTTGGGATGAATTTCAATGGACACATTCTCTCCCTCTGAGACAATGGTGAGTTACTTAACCACCCTTGAACTACTGTCTTTCTTTCTGACATGAATCTTCCTTTTCTATGATTTCCTTGTGCCTACATCACTCCTTGTCCTAAGTCTGGGTTCATGATAGTCTACAACACGCCACAGTGGTTCATGTTAATCCAGAATGAGGTCCTCTCTGTCTTCTCTCATGATTGATGATGACTTTTAGTCTCTGTCTAAAGTTGTTCAAAGTTCAGTCTTTGAAGAACAGACTTCATGAACCATATTTCTGTCACTTGAGCTATT
Source organism: Delphinus delphis (assembly GCF_949987515.2). Lineage (NCBI taxonomy): Eukaryota > Metazoa > Chordata > Mammalia > Artiodactyla > Delphinidae > Delphinus > Delphinus delphis. The sequence goes on from NC_082703.1 coordinate 27,597,831, forward strand.
TCTGCACTTAATTGCTAATTGTTCCAGCCAGGCCAGTGCTGGAGGTGTAATTCTCCTTCAACATGTTCTGGGAAAAATAAATATCTGTTGAAAAGTGCCTGTAAATGCCCGTGGATAACTTCTGGGGTTGTGAAGTGTTTCATGCGGTTTTCTTACTTTTAGTGAAAAATGAGCAATCCTTGGCATGGTGTCACCTGGAAGATTCTCCCTTTATTATTAACAGGGTTTTTTACAGTCTTTTCCCCCAAACCCCAGCCATTTCTTACAACCCCTGGTGCAGGGGATTTCAGAGCTGTATCCTTCTCACAGACTGTTTATAATGATCACCATAGTTAATAAACGTTTTGAAGCACTCTGAATATTCAATGTGCTATAAAATATTAGTGCCCTTTCATATATCCACTACCATATGTAAAATAGATAGCTAGTGGGAAGCAGCCACATAGCACAGGGAGATCAGCTCAGTGCTTTGCGACCACCTAGAGGGGTGGGATAGGGAGGGTGGGAGGGAGATGCAAAAGGGAGGGGATATGGGGATATACGTATACGTATAACTGATTCACTTTGTTATAAGGCAGAAACTAACACACTATTGTAAAGCAATTATACTCCAATAAAGATGTTAAAAAAACAAAACAAAACAAGAGGATCTAACAATAAAATGGCAAGGAAAAAAATGAATAATAGTGTCCTTTATATTTATAGATTTAGAAGAAAAGTATTTCCCCTCACACCTGAAATCGGCAGCTCCCTGAGAGAACATATATTTCTAAACAGCCTGACTAAATCCATCTTTCGGACAATACAATGCATATTCAAAATTGAACTTGCTATACGGATCCTTTCACAAATACTAAACGATGAAACACCTTTATGGAAGTGTCTGTGTCATCAGTATGATGACAAATGAAAATTTTATGATTAATGCTATTACTTTTAAATACAAAATGATTATCTTACGATGATCAGTACTTGATGACCCCAATATATTCATGGTGATAAGTTATGTAACTTGAAGTGTGCCCTTATAAAGCTTTACCTCCATTTGTGGGTGACTGGTGACAAATAACTGTTAACTAGTCATAAAATATAATAAAGAAAAAATGGTAATACTCATTGAAATACGAGGCATTCATCAAAATTAACTTAATCTCTTTCAAAAAGAGAATTATCAACATATAATTTTCACAGGATGCTAAATTTATCAATATCATTATCCAGATCTGGATAGAGATCAATAGCAGTTTGCTGCGAGTCTATCTCTGTATTTCTACCTTCAGTAATATTCCCAAAGTGTGGTTTATGAATGATCTGAATCAGTAAGAATTATCTGGGATTCTTATTAAAACTCAGACTCCAGGACTCAGCCCTAAGCTTAATGAAATTAAACTGCCCAGGGACAGGGACCAAGAATTTTGATATTTAAAAAGCTCCCCTGTTGAATTTAATGCACACTTAACTTAAAAATCACTGCCAAGACTGAGAGGAATGTGGCATAAAGAAAAATTTTATCCTTCCAGCCCCTCAACCAAAAATAATTGAGTCAAGATTTTTTGTTTCTTTTTCTAATTTCATAAACATATTTCCTCCATGTATTCCTATGTGTATGAGTTCAAAGAAACATCAATTAAGAACCTAGTATTTTGCATTAGAAAATAAAATAAACAAACAGAAGATACATTAAATGTTCCCTAACCTCAAGGAGGTCATGGTTTAAGGGATTATTTTTGAACAACAATTATCAATTACAGCATGGTGTGATAAGTGTCATAATAGAAGTGCTGATAACAGGTTTTAAATAAAGGAAGTTTGTTATTTTAAAAAGGTGATTTTCCATCTGTAACTAAAGTTACAACTATTTTTTTTCTGACTGAGGCTGTTGGATTCTAGGTTATCACTTCATTCAATGTATACAGTTTGGCTAGCTGACATCATCTGATGTTCTGAATCATTGCATTCAATCACCTCTTGCAACAAAACAGATTATAAAGTAATCCTCAGTTTAGTCACAGTTGATTTTACTTTTTATAAAACAATATTTTTCAAAATGATAAGCACATTTTATCTATTTAGAAGTTTTACACATTTTAAAAGAAGGATACACTATAGAGCAAAATCCTGCCAAATGCAAATACTTAATTAGTACTCATGAATTAATGTATATGAGCATTCTTTATACGCTATAATGAACGATACAAACATTATGGAAATAGGAAGAGAAACAAGTGGGTAATAGCAATATTAGGAGTAATTACTGCTGGACAGAATCCTGGTTTTTTCATATTTGATGTTCGGAGAAAACTTTTATTTCCTCTTACTTTTGCTTTTGGTGTTGACAAGTTTGTACACACTAACCAATCATGTTGGGAGTTCAGGAAATCCTTATTTCAAAATATTGATACCTGATTGAAATGGTCCGTGAACCACGGATTCCCTTTGTCTTTCAAAATCCTAAGGTTTAGAATGATCTTATCTCATTTTTCTGGTTTTTCCCCCATCCTTTGGCAGAAGTGAAAACCAGCTTATTTCCTCTGGGCTTCAGTCACTCTTTGTCAGGGGTTCTCAAAATGTGGGCCTGGGGCCAGCAGGACCAGTATCATCAGGGAAATGGTTGGCGACAGGAATCTGTGGCACTGGCCCAGACTCACTGTGTCAGAAACTGTGGGTGGAGACCTGGGGGTGTGCTGAAGTGTGCTCTTACCTACTCGTGGGAAGAGAAGTTTTCAGAAATTTTGCAGGTCATTTGTGAAACATAGTAATCACCCAAAAATAAGTTCTATAAAATTATAATTAAATTTTAATAAACCAAGGTAATACTCAAAGATTTTCACTTCTCATGCATTTTAGATTTTACTATTATTTGTGTGATTAACAAACCCTTGAGGTGTGTTAATCTCCTCCAAATTCCATACTCAGGGGCACCACAGCTGCAGCTTAAAATTGGCTGTCATAGGAGTATTTACACCACAGAAATTGGCAAACACTGCATGTGCTCAAATTAGAGAGATACGTCTGTGTACGATCTGCCTTGCAGAACACAAAGGGTTCCAGACTATTACTGTGTTTTCATACACTGCTTACTCTGTGACCTGTCCTGGAGGGATACAAAACCTGGGATGACTTCTTTCCAATCCGGAGAGAGTGGTCTGTTTATCAGCCTGGATAAAACTAACTACTTCATCCCAAATGATGAATAACGTGTTTCCTAGAGCTATTTTCTTTATTAAGTTGCTCAACACTTACGGCCCTCATTACCTCTAATAAAATACCTTTTGCTTAAATGTAAAGGAAGAGTCCCATCTATATTCCCATAATTAAAAAAATCTAAATATAATTAAATTTAAGTATAAATGTACAGTTGCTTATCACAAGATATGAAAACATAAAATATGTGCATATTAACTCAGTTATAGAATACATGCAGAAAATTATGGGAGTGAAAATGAAATGAACAAAACACACTGTTGAGTGCGTGTTCAATTACCTACAGTATAATGAGACCGGTGTACTAACAAAGATTACGTAAACACTAGGAGTAAAATGTTCTGGGGTGGGGGGTAGATCTGACAAGCGTGCAGATCTCGCCTTCTCCCCAGATATTCTCCCCCAACCTGTTCCACTGCTTCAGTCCACATCGTGTGGTGGTCACCAAGAATTAATGGTGTTTTCTCCAGGTAGGATGGCGGTCCCTAACACGGGGCTCTCAATTTGGTCCACACCCGAGAGCATTTTACACAAGGGATGGAAGCGACCACTTGGGCTGCCTAATCATGTTCCTCATTCCTGACTTGGCCAAAGCAGAGCCCCAGGTCCAGCTAGGAGTTTGAGAAGAAATTCAGTGGAGAAAGCCCCCTAATTCAGAGGAGAAGAAACATATATTAATTTAGGACTATTGCCGAATGCACTAGAAATATGAATTTGGCATTAGAATAAATGATGAAGAATGATACAGATAAAATAAATCTGGTAATTATGTAGAAACCCTCTTCATGACACCTGGGAAATACTGACCTGTCTCCCTCTAGCAGTAGCAAGATATTCTGCCTATCATGTCAAATATTATCGGGTGCCCTTGGGAATCTGGAGTCAGGCTTGAAACCCTCACCCCATACCAGGTTCAAGGGCTCCAATCTTAAACAAGAAAAATCTCATTGGGAGCAAAGGGTAAAATCGGGGGGCTATTAAAAACTGATGTCTTACAAACAATTATACACAAATCCACAGTCACCATGGTCAGAAATATGACTGAATAGACACCTTCTGTTTTTTTTCCCTGAGCTCCTTCAATAAGTTCAGGGAGGAAAAATATATCAGAGTGGACATAACTACCTTTTGTCAACCTTTCTAGTGTTTTATACGCGAAAATGGTTGTGAGGTTGGTGTCTTTGTAAAAGATTAAAAATAATCTTGTCAAAGATCCTCATGTGAAAGAAAAAAAAATGCACTAAAGAGATGAATTATGTTTAGCTTTCTGGAGGTGAAATTAACCAAAACACAGCAAAAGTGATTGCTCTATTAGGGCTTTATTTCTTTACTTAGCATGCCTCCTCCCCCTTACTCTTCTCTGTAAGGGTTCATTATGTTTAGTTTAAAACTTATAAGCAAACTGAATAGGATAAATGTTTGCTAAGCGAATGGATGGTACAACTGGAAAACACATGCAAATAACTGTGCCAGCTCTTGAAGCATGGAAGTGTAAATGGAGAAAGCTGGTGTCTATAAGAAGTATTTTAGTCGTTTACTTGAAGTACTCCTTCTGCTTCTCTCTCCTTAGTAAGATGTTATTTTTCCATAATTGTGCGATGTCAACAGATGGTACAAGTCACGAAGTGGAAGAGAAAGAATCTTTAGCATTCATTTGATATTATGGAGCTGTGAGTACTTTTTTATTTCTTAATCTATAAAATTTATCTCTGGAATTCTATGAGGTTTTCTGTGGTCTTAGAATATATGCTCCTAAAAAACTAAATTACTTTTTGATCAATTGTGCTTAACATATTCTGTTTCCATAGTACACTCTTCATCTTGTCCATAAATAGCCAATATATTCAATATGAGATTAGAAAACCGAGTTCAACAGAAGTCCACATATGTGACACATCAAACTAATGTTTGAATTTTCTGAAACGCTTCCAACTGTGAATATCAATTTAAAAGTTAACTGGGTGGTTCTTGCCCACTTATTTTAAACCACAATAAATAAATTTTGTGACCAGCAGACTATTTTTTTAAATGTGAATCTATTATAAAGGTGTAAGAAGGTTAAAAGTTAAAAGAGAAAACTGCAATAGAAATTGAAGATACCAAGGCTTTCAGAACCAAGCACACCCTAGCCAGAAATATTCCCACAGTTAATTTATAAACTCTTGAAATGAATAGAAATTCTGACAGCTTCTTAAGCAAGGCAGTGCTCTGAATTCTGCAATAATAATAAGCTATTCAAGTATGGAATGTATGTGAATCAGTCTTTTTGGTTTTGTGAGTTACCATGGAGTTTTTAAGAATAATAGACCTAATTAGATTTAGTGACTCAATAAATAAATGAAACTTTTTTTATAAGCCACCAGTAATTTTCCCCTGTTTTAAACTAGGAGTGAGAAAAGCAGAGCTTTCACGCAGAAAATATATCCTATGCTCCTGACAAGTATCTGAAAAATGCATGTCCTGTAGTCAAAGAAAGTAGATAATTTATTGACTTCTTGTTTATTCAATAAAGAGAAAGGAATATTTTTAGAAAAAAAAAAATAAAGAACTGCCCTTTGCTTCTTTAGGTCTCATGAGAATTACAACATTAAAAATAAGAAAGTTGCAAAATCCTAATTGCATGTTTTAGGTGAGACTCTCAAGTTATGCTAGATAGCATATATCAAATCAAATGGAATAAGGTTTTATCTGGAGGAGAATAGCTCGGGCTACGCTTAGTTTTACAAATCGTCTTGGTTTCTATGACAGCGTTTCCAAATGTGTTCTGCGCAACATCAGTGCCACAAAATCACGGTTGTTGTGTATCTTTTATAAAGGATTCTGAGGTCACAAACTTAGAAGAGCTACGTGAAATGTAATTGGTGTATTTATCGTAGGACTTCCTAGGACACTGTTAGTCAACATTCACAAGGATGCAATGGCCTCAGGATATCCTTTTGGTCCTGTCTTCAAAGATATCCAGAATCTACCCAATTTTCACCTTCTCTCCTGTGACCACCCTCTTCCAAGCCATTATAATCGTTCACCTATCTAACTGCAATAGGCTTCTAGCTGGCTTCCCTGCTTCCAGCCTTGTCTCCTTAGCTATAATCTAGTCTCAACTCTGCAGCCATCTTGTCTATCTTTGTTCAAAACCCTCCAATGGCTTCTCAATGTGCTAACCATCAAAATCCTAACTTGTACCAGACGTCTACATGTGGCCTTGGTTGAGCAATCGCTTCTACCTAGAATGCTTTTCCCCCAGATATCCACAGAGCTAAATACCTAACCTTTTAGGTCTCTTTTAAACATCAGTTTCTCAAAGTGATGACCTCCCTCATTAGAATTTCAACAACCTTCCCCTTATCCTGCTCTACAGTTTCCTTTTTTTAAAAAAAAAAAACAACAAAACACTTCTTATCCTCTAAAATACTAAAATATACTTGTCTCATGTGTCGCATTACTGGTTTATTGTTTCTGTCTCCCCGTCGGAAAGTAAGCTCAAGGAGGCAGATGTATCCATCCAATTATCCAAAATGGTGCCTGACCACAGTTGGGTCTCTAAAAATATCTGCTGAATAATGAAGACATTTTTAGAAGGGATATATTTATCCCTTCTAAAATTTTTTAGAAGTGTTTCTAAAATCTATTAGGTCCCCAAAACTCTATTTCGTGTTTTCTAAAGATCATTGTCTCACTTAGGAAATCCTGATGTAGCACACTCAAATGATGGAACATAAACAATCTATACATAAAGGGCACAAAGAATGCGTGAGCTTGAGCATAACACTGATTTGGTTCTGTAATGTCCCTGACTTACAGACGGATGTGTTTACTGTTCTGGCATTTTACTTAGAACAGAACAGAGTGATCTCACTGTGAAAATGTCCATTTGAGGGAGCTGGCAGGCTAGCTGATTCACTCTTTCTTTCCCACTGTTGAAAGCTACTTTCAACTGACGTGTGCTAGGGATAAATCAAAGAAAAGTACAAATCTTAGCTGAACTTCCTGTTTCCAATTCTTCAGGGAACAAGACAGGAGTGTGTACAGTTAAGTATTTGTATGTTAGAGGATATCCTGCGATCTTCATATAAAAAAGATAGGAAAGTACGAACACATACATAAATTACTTGATTGATTGACTGCTTGATTGGTTTCATCTATTAGTTTCCTAAAAATAAAATGATAGGTTTCCTTATTTGTCTCAATGTACACAAGCTTCTCATACATAAGCAAGAATAGGTGATGATCCATTACAAAATGATAAAATTATCTTATCAAATGAATACATTCACATCAATCTACGGGTTGCATCATAATAAGAGCTTATTAAAAAGGACACCTCAAATCCTGAAATACAACTATTTATCATTCATTTGGCTGTTTCTTCTGATTTAAGTATACATTTCTAGATAATGTACTTAGTCTACCTTATATATCTACGTATCAACTTCCTAAAATGACAGATGAAGATTGAACTCTCCTATAGATGTTTTCCCCACTTCGCACTGTCAAAAATAGTAACCGCACTTTTTGGTAAAACTAAATTCAGGGTCAACCATATTATTATGACTATAAAAGCCAAGAAGCTGACTATGATGACTTTCTTACCTTGCACAAAACTTTAAATTTCCTGAATAAATGTCTTACTTTTTGAGCACACAATCTTCTGTGTACAAAGGGATGATTTTTCCCTAACAACTCTGCAGTTCTGTAAAATCTTTAAAATATTAATTTTTATGTCATCACATGCCTCTAGTTCATGCCATCAGTTCTATTTTTCTGCCTAAGACGTCATTGTTAGAGACTCCAAAGGACTCTTCCAACCTTGACTGATGGCTCTCTAGGTGTCCTGCAGAAAGTATGCTAGCACCCCACTATTCTCAAAGGTTCTTCAGTTTTTTGAAATAGTCTCTTCTAGTTTATCCCCTCAACACGATGGAACACATCTTCCAGTAATTTCATTCAGCCTCAGGACTGGTAGCCAGTGTGGCTGGTTTGAACGTCATGCCCCTCTAGAATTTGGACAGTTTTGCTAATAGTCATCTAGTGTTCCCTCTTGCTATGAGAAAGTCAGTGCCATTTTGATTCCCAGAACCTTGACCTGCTTTGTTAAAACAAACAAAAAAACTCATATACAACATCTTTCTCTCATTTTCTCTTCTGATTTTATTATAATGTGGTTTTATTTGGCTGTTTTTTTTTTCTTAGCTCAGATAACATTTTCAATCTGTTAACTTATGATTTCCTAGAATTTTTCTGTATTATTTGATAAATACTGCTAATCTACTAATTGCTTGTCATTTCCTGTTGTTCATTTCTTGATTTCATTTAAAGTTTTCACTACCTATTTACCACCTGGGAGATTTCTTTGACTTTCGTTTTCCAATCTATCCATTGATTATTCTATTTAGCTACAATATTTGTAATTGCCAGTAGCCACTTCCTGTCTCTGAGCAAGCGTTTTTATTGCATCATTCATATTTACCATTTCATGGATATAAGAGTTCTCTTATCTCTTCGTATTTAATCAATTTTGGAAGGTTATCTTCTGTTTACTCCATTATATTTGTTTCCTTTGTTATGGCTGTTTTAGTTTCTGTCTTTTGTGTTAGAGGCTTTACAAATATCCAGCAAAACACAGAAGGACGTTCAGTTCTTTCTCCGCTTGTTGAGGGTGGAGTCTGACTCTGATGAGCTTACTGCAGCCTTCTGCAGTCAAGACGTGTTTTTGACAAAGCGCCCCCCAAATGCCAGTACTTGTAAGTCATTTTGTGGCCATCATTCCAATTTACCCAGAGAAGAATGCCTCAAGCTCCTGCCTAGGGGTGGGGAGTGGAAGAGGGGTACAAGGCGCGTAGGGAAAATGATGGTGGTCCATGATAGTGAGAGATGTCAGTCTAGCTGCCAATGTTCTGGAGGTAGGGCAGAGGAAAAGGACTGGATTCTCTGTTTAGTATAAACAATTTAACTTGATCTTCTCTATTCTTAGTCCTTTGCTGTTCTCAGTGTCCTTAATCCAGAGGCACTGTCATTTAATTCCTCTGGAAAACAAATCTCCCCTTTTCTGGGATGCAGGGCAGGGTGAGGGATGCAAGACAGAACATGTATGCTGTAGGGAAAAGGACCTAAGGAACTAGCCACCCCACATGCAGATTTTCAACCACACTCCCTCCGTCTCTAAACTCTAGAACTAAAAGAATGAGTGAGTTCACATTGAATGTTCTATAATTTATCAATCACCCAATCCTAGGCATATAGGAAGAACATGAAATGATTATATGCCCAGTCAGGTAGATCTGACAACCCATCTCTTGGTTTCTGGGTTTGTTATTTTGTTTTGCTCATCACTTCCTCAGGTGGAGCAGTCTTGTGCTGTCTTCTCAATCTTTCCAAAGATTCAGGAGCCAAGGTGCAGATTTGAGAAAAGGGAAACATCAATTCAGAACGGAGTGAATCAACAGAGCAAAGGGCACAGCCCAGAGGACCAGCGTTCATTAATCAATTGCTCCAAGGTCTGCAGGATTTTCCAGAAAGACATCTTCCTGACACTTTAAAATCTTCTCAGAGACACTCCAGCCTCTGGGCTCTAGAAATTCCATTGTGGCCTCTAAGCCAGGGTGAAAAAAAATGAAAACGTCTTTGTCTTTTGATCAGACAAAAAAGCTTTCAGTGCATGAAATTGTTCCTTATCATGTCCTTATTCCACTGACTTTAGTTTAATACCAGTGTTGTCTGACTTGATAGCTCCAACCGTATTTTATTGTTATGAAGTGGAATTTGGGAACCAAGAATTTTCAGCACATTAGCCCTTGACAAAATAATCTGTGTCCTTTACACCACACCACTTGTCACCTACTGAGTCACTTTGCTCTGGAATATTTCAATGCAAAAACTGTCCTCCACAATAGGCATTTTTCTTCACTTTACAAAAAGGAATCAAATATATTTCAATGGCCTCAAAAATATCTCGTGTAGGCAAATAGACATCCCTGCCTTGGGGTACAAGAAAGTATTTTCTATAACACACAGAAAATCATGAGTTACGAATATGACTCAGGAAAAAACATAAAGTGTCTCTGAAATAAGGATTTCGGAACTATTTCAACTTAAATGATGCTACCATTGATAATAATTAGCTGACATTTACTGCGTGCTTACTTGTCAGGAAGAAGTACAAATGCTTTACACATACTACTTCCATCAAAACCAAATCTTCCTGTTTAAAGCAATTTAAATATGGCCCACCTATCTCATCGTTTTGGTCATTCACCCAATTATTTAATGTTTAATATAGATGACCTGTTTAAAGAAAAAAACAGAGCTCACACATATGGTCTTTCCAAACCATTTAATTCCTGGAGACTATTTTTTTTTTTCTTCCTTTATAAATGAGAAAATTGGGCTTAATCCCTCCAGTTTACTGAATTTCCCTTCCTGTATCTGTATAAATGGAATGAAAACACAGGCTCTCAATTCTCCCATAAGGTTGTTTGGATGCTCAAATAACATAATAGAAGTGAATGCACTTTTAAATTTTTATAGTGAAATACTAGTGGATATTTAGGAAAGAAAAAAATACCTGGATTTGCATCTATGTTTATGGGTTTTCCTGGACATTTAGGACGAAATATATGCATAGTCTCATTTAGAGGATAAACACCTTAAAACACAGGATATATATGTTTACTAAGCACCTGTGAATGTAACTCACCATGATCATTATATCTGGAATGCAAATCAGACTAATGGACACTTCATGATAATTCAAATCTTTTTACTGGATAACTATGACTATTAGCAAAATTAGAATTGAAGAGTTCTAAACTATCTCCTGGTATTTGGACCAAGTTTAACTGTTAAGCTAATGACAATTACATCTCATTTACAGACCCCAATGGGAGCTACCCCAAGGCTCCCAGGGGGACTGGGGACATCTGACCCCCAACTCTCATTGCCTACCCTAGAGTAGGTAATAAGTAGGTGCCACCTTGACATGTTAATTACATTTATAATTGAAAAATATAATCTTATATTCACCCTGCAGAAACATAAGAACTGTGGAAAAGCAAATATATTCTGAGCAAAAAAATTTATAATTAAGGTCCAACAAATTATCATTCTAATAATTTTTATTTGGGAAGAAATACTAAAAGGAATTATAGAATTGGATTTAACATGTGCCTTGATTATAAAGAACTCAGATATACTTAAAATGTAAAAAAATCCAAGGAATATATGGTACACTGTCAACATACCCTTCCGATGACTGAAGTTGATTATATAAGATCATCTTTCCCTTCCTTATTCACAAGCACAGTTAAAAATACCAACTCAAATGACAGCATTGGCAATATAACATTGCAAATTCCTTTGAGAATTGTTGCCTTTTACAAACTGCTATTTTATTTTATCCATTTTGTACTTGTGATGTTATTACATGGAGAGAAGTTGACCAGATATCACCGTTTTCTACAGAGAATAATTGCTAGTTCAATTAATCATTGATTGGAAATGACTGAGCAGATATACTTGTCTTCAAAAATTTCCAGGAGTCAATCAAAGAAATAGACTCTTCGCATTCAGAAAATAATTTTAATGACCAAGAGCTGTTACTTCTCATTTGTTTGCAAAGAGACAGCACAGCACTAAGGAAAAAATCAAGGCTAAAATATACTTAGATTGAGTTTATATCAATTGTTTTCTTTAGCCTTTTCAATTTTTAAATTTTCCTCCACTGAACAATTTGTCATAAGATCATTCAACTATTCTGAGAACAAAATAATAAGCTCCATCATGATAAAGCCACTGCAGCTATAACATGTATTGATGAATAAATTCTACTAACATTTTATTATTTTATGCCTAACCATATGCCTATATCATGCCAGGAAATACACTAGGTACTTTCTATACACTGTCTCATGAAATTTTGATTCCATCATTATATCTAAGTCTTAAGACAATGATTTTCCCCATAGCAATTTGAAAATTCCTATTAAATATTTCTAATTTTTTACAGAGCTTAATATATTGTAGTATCTATACTTCAGATCTATACACAGACCTTAAATGATTTCATTCTCCAGTTTCAATGAGCACAAATCTTGGGATACTTTTCTTACTCAAATGTTAATAAGGCTGTGTATATTTCATTAGTGTGGCATTATTCCATGAATAATGAGGCTTCTCCTGTTGTTATAGGATTCACACAGCTAAAGAAGCCTTAGCATTAGATAAGAAGGTAGCCAGGCTGAAAGTATAGAAGGAAGATCTAACTACTGAAATAACAGTATCACACCTCAAAAGACATGCTTACGTCTCCAGTACTTTACTGCAGACGTGAAAGTGGAACATTCTAAACTTTCCAAAATAATGGAAAACGATGCAATTTTTCTCACACAAAGATCACAGGGAGATATAACATGGCCAGAGCTTCAAAATAGCTTAGTTTTGTGTAATTGAATCTGACAAATAAACCAAGCCAGCCAAATTAGAGTTCCTAGGTTAGCTGAGAAATATAATTTGTTTCATGATGAATTTCCATTCAAGTATGAAAAAGGAAAAGTGATTCTTATAAAGCAGGAAAATACAAATGCCATACATCTGAAATAAGATTAAATAAGTGCAAACTTTTTTATTGCATAGAATGTGATAAAAAGAACTACAAAATTCAAAAATAAACTTTCACATAAACTCCTCTAAAATGATTAATACGAACGTGGTCCAAATTGACCCAATTCTTTACATTAAGGATAAATGATTACCATTACTGTTCATTTTCCCCATAAGTCCATTTTCCACACAGTATTCTTTCTTGCCTCCACAGATCTTTCCCTTGCCCATTAGTCTCTGATGTGGTACCTTGTCAAAAGCTTGTAAGTAAACGACATCACCTGAAGTTCTGTTATCTATCACGCCAGAAATAGTTGCGGAGATTTTAGAAGGCTAGTGAAGTACGATCTCCTCCGCTTGAACCCAGGCTGACCCTCCTTAATCAAACCCACTTCACTCAGCTCTCTCCGTGCTGATTTCAAACATTCTCTCAACAATTGGGCCAAAAGCATTAGACAGCTTGGCTTTCGAATACTCACCTATGCAGGTGCAGTGGATATGTTTTGGCTTGTTTATGGACAAACTAGATCATGTCTCCCTCTTGACTAAAACTGTCCGGTGACATCCTTTCTCCCATTCTCCAACCAGTAGGATGGATTGCACGCTACCCAATGATGCCCACAAAGGCCTCGGTCTGTCTCTGGGATCTTAACCACCACCTGCTCCTTCCCTCAGCCCGAGTACCTTGCCATTCTCCCCATCACTCCAGAAAGTTTATGCTTCTGGGCATATTACACAGTGTTTTTTGAAACCAAGGATATTGTTTCCCCTGGAAAACCATTATTCATTCTTCAAAATCCATCCTAAATACCACCATGTATATAAAGTTTTGTTCAACTAACTGACCTGCTAGCTCCTTTTCAAAAGTCACTTTGTCCACCCCCATTATATCCTTTATCATGTGATTTTGTGTTCTGTTGCATCTCTAGTCACCTCTATACCAATGGCTTGCACAAAAAACATAATGATCAATAAGTTACCATCCTATAAAAGATATTTAGGAATTTTCAATTTGCTAGTGAAAATATTTTACATAAGGAATTACTAAATATCAGAATATTGTTCTTTCTTTATATAACATCTTCCTTCTCCACTGTACCCCAAATAAGAGATGGGGGATGATCATACCTAGAGCCAATGGGAACAGTTTAGCACATGCCATATTTGGAAGCCAGTTCTATATTTTTATCTATCTATCTACCTATCTATCTGTCATCTATCTATGCTTCCAGTGAGGTAGAAGGAAAGCAAACCTCTTTCTTTCTCTCTCTCTTCCTTCCTTCCTTTCTTTCCTTCTTTCTATCAATTATCTATCTATTAATTATCTATCAATTGCCTATTTATTAATTTTTCTATTTATCTATAAAATCACACTCTATATCCATCTATCTACCTCTCTACCCAGGCAGAGAGAAAGCAAAACTCTAGGAAATGATGCTCTTTTTTATCTCAGAACAGCCCAGTTCCACTATCATCTCAAAAAGCTGGGCTTTATTAAACTACTCAAAGGATTATATTATCAATCATGCTTTTTAACCTAAGCCTATTGATGTCTAGGTATGCCTGTAATATTGGGACCCATGGGGGAGATTCCAGTCTATAGTGGTATTCATTCTCTTCCATGCTGTGGACTTACAATCCACTATTCTAATTTCTGAGTGGAGCAGAAGAAAGTGAGGCTTCTGTCTAGAGTTTTAATGTACTCTAATTTAAAAAACGGTTTTCAGATAGTAGTCAATGTTATCTCTCTTAAACAAGTAGGATATTGTGTTACCCTGAATGAGCCAAAAGAGAGATGGCTGAAACAGCTACTCAACTGACAGCTGAATTTTTAAACTATATTATGGTCAAAATTGGATTGAAATAAATGTTTGCGTATTTTAAATATTTATTATGTTTTACATGGTACATACATTAATTACTCCTTCAAGACCGAAAAATCGAAAGGCAATTTAACTTTCAACAAGAGAATATAGAAATAACAGTTGTTGTTCATTTTCACATAAAATTAATATAGAAAGTAATTCTATGTAAAAATGCTATAAAAGTTGATAAGGACACATCTTAATTTATTATTTGAAGCAGGATACAGTAGGAGAACTGGACTTCAGACCTGAAACTTATTCCTGATTCTGCCTTTGGTTCACTTTGGGAACAGGTAAATTGTGAGTCTTTCTGATCATCAGTGCCCTGGTCTGTAAGAGGAGGATAAGCAAACTACGCGAAGGACAGAGTATTAAAGCATCCATGTAAAGCAATTATACTCCAATAAAGATGCTAAAAAAAAATAAAGCGTCCAGAACAGAAGATGCAAAAAGTGATATCAGTTCTTTTGCTAATGTTGTCATGATTTTTATCTTCATCAACTTTACAAAATTTTTGAAAGATGCTCTACCTGAACAAAATTTAGTCATTGATGACCTCCACTATAATTCTCTTCTCATGTAATAAAAAAGATCCTTTTAAAACGTTAAGATTCATCTTGATAACTTTGGGCAATGCACGGTGCAAACACTAAATGCTAGCGGTTTTGATTTGGTTACCAGAAATAGATCTACTGCATGAAATAATAGAAAGTGTTTGTGACTGTGTCATTTGAACATATCATAAAAAAAGATTTAAATAAAGTCTTATGTATAAATAGCCTGGAAAATGCCATGTTAATTCACAACTTGGACTCTGTGACAAAGCAAATGTCATGCTTTGTTTTTTATAAAACCAAAGAAGAGAATTTACCATCTACAGGATCTCAAAAATCAAGATAACTTCCTAGTTTCAATCACCAAAATAAAAGTATCATACATTTTAGAAAGTTATTTCAATATCTCACTGAAAAGGAAAGTGATAAAATGTACGATTATGTAACAAAGATTGGATTTACTTTACAATTCTGTGTTCGCCTGTGACATTTATAGGTTCAGAAGAGAATTCGAGAACTTTCTCTGTGGTTTCAAGGAGGGGGGCATCTGGTTGTGATTGGGTGAGAAGTGACAGATCTGGACTTTAGTCTTCACTTTGCTCTTGACTTTTTTTTTTTCATCTAGATTGTACTTCTTTCATACACCAAGTTAAGACTGAACAAAATGAAATCTAAGGTCCCTTTCAGTTCTTATAATCTATAGTATTTGAGCACAAAAACCAAAAACAGAGTGACATAAAGATGGCATCTTTGAAAAGTGAGATTTAATGCTATCAAATAACCTATATTAAAAGTTCATAAAGTGATTAAACACATTTTTTACATAAAAGCTCTTAAAAATGATTTTAGTATGAATGTCCTCCACATCCATTCTTGAATCATGAATTAACTCTGATCCTACAGAACAGTCAGTCTCAGAAACCATATGGTAAAACAGACACCGTTTCATAAAGGGATACTGAGAAGGCATTCTCCTAACACTATAATAATTCAAATGTCCTGAATTCTAGTCTTTTGGAGTGAACGTTGGAACACGGGTGCTATTTGTCATAATTATTAGGAAACTAAAGAAGGAAAGGGAGGAAGATTTATTTTTATCTGCCCTAATTTCTTGAGATTTAAGTCAGAAACGTATTTAACAGTAGGCTATCTTTATCACACATTCAAAACTATAATTTCTAATTGCAAAGGCATGCACAAAAATGTGTAAGATTATTCTTATTTTCTTGCACATATACAGCTGAAAAATATTTTTGAAACAATTTATTTTCTATTCTCACATCCCTTGTATAAATATTATCAACTTCTGTAAACTACATTTCTTTGAAAATGAATAAAAGTCTCATTATTATATGTGGAAAATACAGAATTGGAAGATAAGTGGACTCGACCAAGTAATTTCTAAGAGGGGAAAAGTAGCCTTTAAACCCCTGTTAACTCAGACATACAAGTACTTGATTATTTATAAGATATTTTCCATAAAAGCCATTCACTGGGAGCAGACATTATATATTTTAGGTGTAATAAATAGTTATTAGGGATCAATATTTATCTCAAAAGCAGTAGCCAAAAACTGAAGAAAGTCTCAAGGGACTTGGGAAAATGTGAGGGGATAAAAAGCTGAGGAGAGGAAGGTAAGGAATATAAAATCCGTTTCCCAGTATTTTCAGATCTGTCTGATGAAAGGAGGAGTATTATCACTCTACGTTGTCCTGGGAGACAGAGGTGAGACCACACATGGAGAGGTTACAGGGATGGAGACTTGGGTTCAGGGTGTGGAGATACAGATTCTTCCCCTAAGGGCATCATAAAACCCTGGAATAGGACACTAGATGATACTCAAAGAGAAATCGCTGAATTTCTTTCAAAGACCCCGAATAAAGAAGTTGTGTGTTAGGCAGGGAATTTCATCCCTGAGGGTGCATGAATACAAACACATTTTGCTGGCTACAATAAAGAAGCTGCAAGCTACAAGAATATATTGTACAGGGCAGGGAATACAGTCGATATTTATAGTAACTTTAAATGGACTATAATCTATAAAAATACTGAATCACTATGCTGTACACCTGAAACTAATATAATATTTAAATCAACTACACTTCAATTAAAAAAACTTAAGATTTACGAAGTCTAAATTGTAGACACCAAGAAATCAGGAGTTTTGTCTTTTTAATCACTTTATCTCATGAATTTTTCTTCCTAGTGTCTGAAACAAAGTGAAATCGCATGAATGTCTGCACTGAATGAGTGAAAGTACTGTCACCTATTTTTAGAGTATAGCCTTGTAAATATTGTGTGGTTTAGCTGTCATTTTTACAAATGAAAACTCATTTGATAGGTTAATTTGGAATTAACATATACACACTGGTATATAAAAAACAGATGACCAACAAGGACCCACTGCATAGCATAGGGAACTATACTTAATATTTTCTAATAACCTATAAGGAAAAAGAATCTGAAAAAGAATAGATATAATATATATGTATAACTGAATCACTCTGCTGTACACCTGAAACACAACATTGTAAATCGACTATATCAATTTTAAAAAATCACTTGGATTTTCTGTGGAATTTGATTCTATTGTTTCATAATTTTCATTCTTTTAAGGATATCACAAAGAAGGAAAAACAGCGCATAAAACCTAAATGATTCAGAATTTTTGGGCAATCAAAAGAAACTCATGCTATATTATATTTATTAACTGTAACAGCATACTGAGAAACATGGATTCTTCTTTGAAGATCCAATATCTTGTTAGCACGCTTCACTATTTTTTAGTGTTTTTTTTGATTATTCTGATCACATTATTGAGAAAAATCATCTTTATTGGAATGTAAAATGCTTGAGGGCAGGCACTTTATCTCATTTACTTTGGACCCATGGCAACTAGAACAGGACTTGTGTCATACATGATGTTCAATAAAGTTAGTTGACTAAACATCTGCATGAATTTCAATAATCCATGTGAAATTTACTTGCACTGAAAATAAGATTTGCTTGTATTGAAGCATTGATTTTCCTAGTTTGGGTTCCAGAACTCTTTCTAGCATTTAAATGATACATGTAACTTTAAAAACCAACATAAACACATAAAAATATTGTTGACTTCTACTGAAACCTACAGAGTTTATTCCTGCTCAATGTAGTGAGAAATCAAAAAGTCTCTGTGATCAAATATAAGACTGACTTTTGTTATTTGTTGTCTTTTTGATAATAGGCATTCTGACAGATGTGAGATGAAACCTCACTGTAGTTCTGATTTGCATTTTTCTGATGATTAGCCATGTTGAGCATCTTTTCATGTGCCTACTGCCCATCTTATGTCTTCTTTTGAAAAATGCATATTTATATCTTCCGTCCATTTTTTGATTGGGTCATTTTTTTTTTGACATTGAGTTGTATGGGCTGTTATATATTTTGAATATTAACCCCTTATCTAGCATAAGATTTGCAAACATTTTCTCCCATTCAGTAGGTTGTCTTTTCATTTTGCAGATCGTTTCCTATACTGTGCAGAAGCTTTTAAGTTTAATTATGTCCCATTTGTTTATTTGTGCTTTTGTTTCCTTTGCCTTAGAAAAATTAATACAGCCACTATGGAACATATAGAGGTTCCTCAAAAAACTAAAAACAGAACTACCATATAATCCAGCAATTCCACTCCTGGGTGTATATCTGAATAAGTCTAAAACACTAATTCAAAGAGATACATGCGCCCCAATGTGTATCCTGTGTGCACAGACCACAGCCAAGTGTTGTGATGGCAAAGACCACGACAACCCGTGACAGTCATCAACTGTGTATACACAATTGACAATATATAATAAGAAGAAAGAAAAAATAGAGTGGACCCTGCCTCTGTAGCCCAGAAGGGTCTGTGATAAGTGATCAGGAGGGATCAATACTGTTTCCTAAGTTGCAGACTGGCTACCTCCAAAAAAAAACAATTTTATTTACTATGAGAAAATCTGATTGAAAAAGGAATCCTTGTACAGTGGACAGGTATGCCTTTCTGGTTTGGAATGGAGCTTTTGTTCAGTTGCAGGTAATAACTTCCTAGACATAAGGATCTAAAATTGGTTTATAATTATTATGGGGCTATCGCAAATCATGGTTTTTCTTTTCTCTAACAATGTATCTACAAGTATATGGGTAACTACCTCAAAATTTGTCTATTCCTTGTCTTACTTTCAAATGTCTTAAAAGATGTCCTCCTCTATTTACATACTGCACTAAATTAGTGAAGGCATCTTAACAAAATGCAAAAACAGCAATTTGTTCTTGAATATAATTTTATTAAAAACATATAGAATGATTTCATACTGCCCCTCTAGTACTACTATATTGTTTTTAGCTCTCTGCACGCATAAAGTTCGATATGTATAAAATTCTTTGGACTGATATTTTCATCTTGTCCAAAAGAATCTAATAATCTAAAAATAGCTTTACACAGAAAACTATAGTCAATATCCTGTGATAAACCATAATAGAAAAGAATATTTTAAAAAAGAATATATAGGTATAACTGAATCACTTTATTAATTTCACAGCAGAAATTAACACAACATTGTAAATAAACTATACTTCAATTTTAAAAATATTAAAAATAGCTTTAAAACAAATGCACCATGTGTTGAAATTTACCTACAACTATGCGCCTTCATCCTACACAAGCTAAGATGGTATTTTGCTTCAGAACTACCTGATTGAATAATGCCATCCCCACGCTCAGCCCAGCATGCACGTGTTGGAAATGTGTCATTTTAGGAATAAATTGGATATGGTAGGTATGTTACACATCTACTCCTTCCACTGGCATCTTTCTTTATCAAATATTTATTAAAGTAAGTGCCACTTTAGTGCAACAGTGCTTAAAGATATGCTGAGACACATCTCTAGTCAGCAATAAGCAAAGAAGACCCACAGGGGGATCAAGTGTTTTCTGAAGTGGTGGAATCAGGGCACCTGTTGTTGCCTTTTTCTCCAAATACTGAAATTTGTCAGGTGTCTCCCGTATGCGCGAGAACTGGCCATGGTAAGTGCTGGTCAAGTGCTCGTTTTTATACAAATTTTACTACCAACAGTCATATTGGTGCGATTCTCTACATGGACCATGTATTCCTCAACCACTGGTTCTTAGTCTTTCTATATAATGTTGATCATTAGTTTTATGCTTTTGTTAACTATTTTCTATCTCGAAAAAAAATTAATTGATGACATAGCTCCTTCAAGAATAGCCAAATAGAATATGAGTTATTCTGCAAAGATCAGATTAGAATGTAAAGCTCTACTCTCTGAAACAAGGCAAGAAGTCTCATCATTATTCAAAACACAGCACTGCTCAGCATAAGCTCATTTAGCAGTTAATCCTGTAGCAGAGGCAAAGGGTTTCAAGCTAAAGGAAACCGGTGTGTGTGAGTGGTGAGTACATATTCCTGGTCTCCTGCACATTGGGGAACAATGTCTTCTCTTTCCTGGGCTCTAAAAGTGGCCTAAAAACTTAAATTCCCAGAGCTCCTGAGAAGATCACCCGGACAGCACCTCACTCAAGACCACGTTCAGGTGGACCTCACCGAAATCACTCTGCTGATGTACATCCTCGCAAAGCCACTGCCCCACGTGACAGGCAGAACCTAGGTCTGGAGTCACGCTTGCTGGAGAAATGTTGAACGGGCGTCTCTGGAACAGACTCCATTTAGAACTAAGTTGCAGAAGCACAGGTTCCACTGCTGCGGAGTTAGCTTTCACTGGAGAAGATGCAGTGGGCATGGAAGCAGGGGGCCTGAGGCAGGACCCCACCTGAGGACACAGAGGGCTGGCCTGTCAGGAACCGGCTGAGCAACCTTTCAGTACTTCATCCACCCACTCGCTCCCATGTTCACTGAGTCCCCAGCACCAAGGCCTCTCCCTCCTCTTCTGCAGGCCCTACAGAGTGGCCGAGTCGGCAGCTTTCGGTGTTGGCTGCAATTGGCCACTTTGGATGGGGAGACACGGACGGTCCCTTGGATAGCACTGGGCCCCCTTGAGTTTGAAGGGTTCGTGTTTTGCTATCGGCTACTGGGGTCCTGGGCTGCCTGTTCCAGAAATCTTGATCACGTGACCCTGGACAGACCACCATGCAGCACGTACCTGAGTCACTCTAACTGGGGCTTTCACACGTAGGGACTTGATAAAAGAAATGTTCACGTATCAAGGTGCGGGGAAGTTATTCTGGCTTATACGTGGGTTAACTTGAATTTGATGCTGACTAGAACAGCCTGTTTGCGGTCTATCAGATGTACATTGTACGCCTGCTTTAATTATTAAGAAGATAATTAAATAATAACTTCATTGACCAGCAGTAAAGAATGTGTCCATGTTAAAAATAAAGACGAAATGCCTTCTTCTTGGGAGGCCAATGCTCATCCTTCTTCAATGATAAGATTCCCTTCCCAGAAGCCAAAGCCATACCGACTCTCTGTGTACAGGCTGATCTGTTTTTTTGGTTTTCGTTTTTTTTTGAAAACTTGAAGCAATGTATCCCCAGCTTGTTTAATGTTCTTTGCTCTGACAAGACATGAAATTGTGCTGAAAACCCTGCTTCTCTGGAGCAGTTCCTCAGCATTATCTGGGAAGCTGGCTTCCGGGCTGTAGTCCTCAGTTTGGCTCAAATAAAACTCTTTTCTATTCTTATTATTGACTGCTTATTGATTATTTCTGTTGACAGACTCTACCTTTGAATATTCAGCACAGGTATTCAGACCTAGAGCAGGAGGAGGAGGTATGGCGGATTTTCAATGCAATGGTCAATCATACTTAAGTGATGAGACCCTAAACTGGGTAAACTGGGAAGCCTAGACCAGAAGGAAAGGGCCAGAGCCTGACTGTCCTGGCACTACTGACTGCTCCATCTTTACAGAAGGGGTCTGAGTTTAAGTCAATGAACAGGGTCCTAACAATTCTACACACCTTCATCTTCCAGACTCTCCAATTCCACCGACTGTCCTTCATGTTCTGAAAGGTAATGTTTACTACGCCACCTAGCAAAGACCTCATCTACACAGGCTTTTCACAAGGCTTACTTGGCAAGGCACGGTATTTCAAATTTTCTTTATAAAAGTAACCTCAGATACTTTTCTTAAGAGAAACTATGCAGTTAGAAAAAATATACAAACTCTTTCTGAATATAAAAGCATTGCATGGTGTCAAGAATACAGCCAATGAGCCTTCAGACGATGCTATTTTAAAAAGTTTTCTACTCTTTTCTTTTATTGTTTCTCTCATGGTCCCTTCACATTTCAAGGCTTCCTGGTCATAAATGACTTTAAAACATGTTTCTTCAAAGCGCCTGTACTGAGCATTTAACGTTATTCAACCCAAATGTGAGGCATGAGGCCAAATCATGATGGGGATCCGATTATCACTTGACCTAACTGAGCAATCGATATACTTTTTTAAATCTGTCAACGAAGTAGCGAATGTAAAAGTATGCTGAACATCCCAAAGAATTGTAGAAACTAGTATCAGGATGATTCTTATAAAGATATAAGACACTCACATACAAATGTAATTGTTAAATTATTCATCTCCACTTACAAATAATTTCTCTCCAGCAAAACTGGGCTTTCCCCAATGTTACTTCTGTGGCCATAACTAGAATTGACGGTCTAATATTTTAGTTGCCGTGATAAAACAGTTGTAACATTTACTTAAGATTAGTAACTGCCAGGTACCGTTCTAAGCTTTTTATCTGTGCTCATTCATCGAATCCTTATTAAGTCCAGTTAACAGCTCTTTGCAAAGATGAGGATACAGTGTATGAGAGAGTCTTACGTCCTTTAAGGCATATACTACTAGAGACAGATATAGAGACTGAACCCTAACTGTTTAGCTGCCTGGAGGATGCTGTCGGACACATAAAACAGCATTTCTGTATATCCTGTCCAAAATGGTACCCTGAGCACATAAAAACTTAAGACAATTTCTATCCTCCGACATTAATGGTCAACCAAAAAAATGAACTGGTTCTCACTTCCGTGGAGTGATTTCATGATTCAAGTGCTTCTAATCACTAAGAAATGCAAACAGGCAACTGTCTAACTGTACTAATTGGAGCAGTTCCAATAAATAAAAGATTTCAGTGTAGTGGAATTTCAAGTGTTGAGTTCTTCGGAATTAAATATTCTTCCATGACAAATGTGTCCTTCAAATGATCGTTGATAGAAAATATATTAACTATGAATACAAAGGGACCACCAGCTAGGTGACGTTGTGGCACTGTGTTTTTCCTGACTTAAAAAAAAAATTATGGCAGGTAACAATTTAACAAAGTAGCTAAATCGTTTAACATGTTTCCATCCTACTGAGGGTCCTGCAGTGCCCCCAGCGGTTCTGGACCATCTCAGAAGTATGAAGGTTGAATGCTGTGCTTCTCTAGCTGCTAGGATCATATCAGGGTTTTAGTTTAAGCCTAGAACATTCCTAGCCACACTGTCCTCACAGATGATCGTGTCAGGAGATTATTGACACCAGGGGTATGGCGGGGGTGGGGGAGATGGAGAGTTGGGTCCCCAAGAGGCATGTGGGCTCCCATGGGAGGAGTGTTCGCTTAGACTCAGTTCTGCCGTAGTTTTCCCTATGTATTTGTGCAAGACTCAAGTTCTCTGGACACAAGTAAAAGAGAGTGGACCTATAAACCTGAAGGTTACTTCAAGTTCAAAAATCTTATCATCTGTCTCTGCTCATCAGCATGATCTGATAAAAGCTACTTGTCTTTTTTTTTCTTTCCAGGTAATTCTTTTCAATTTAAGAACTATTCTTTTATTTAGAGAAGTTTGACACAGTTACCCAAAAAAGTCAAACGACACTTAAACGCCAATGCTATAATGTGTGCATCTTTTCAGATATTTTTACATGTGTAAGGTAGTAACTTGACTTTTCCCTACATGAAAATGGGAATGGCATATACATACTATTTTGAATTTTCAATTTAATCCTTCATCATGGACATGCCTTTCGTAAAGGTAACACAGTGTGCTACAGAACAATTTATTTAGCT
Organism: Delphinus delphis; assembly: GCF_949987515.2. Lineage (NCBI taxonomy): Eukaryota > Metazoa > Chordata > Mammalia > Artiodactyla > Delphinidae > Delphinus > Delphinus delphis. Next base: position 27,622,094 of record NC_082703.1, read on the forward strand.
ATTTTAGGATAACTGACATTTAAGCTCCAGTTTTTCACTAGCAGGGAAAGGGCTAAAATGAATACGCATATATTGCTGAGGATGTATCACATTTCTGGGCTAAAATATCTGCTACTTTAGAATTGTGATCGGTATGGCCAAATTATCTCCTCCCTAAATTTTTCTAGATATACAACAATAGTGTATGGAAGTGATCTCTCTATGTACTTGCTAACATGTGATATACCAAGTGTAGTTTTACAAAAGGCACTGGGGAAAATATAACATTCTTTTTTCAATGTTATTTTGATCAATAATAAGTTTAGGGATCTTTTCCTACATTTATCATTTATGTTTGCTCTTTCTGTAAAATATTTATATTTGTTGCCCATTTTTAATCAGGTCCTTGGCCATCTGCTTATTGACTGAACGATGCTCTTTCTATATCAATATATTTCTAGGACACCATGCTGGACAGACTCTTAGGGTGGCCTCCACAATCTCTGCCTCCTGATGTTTATGTCTTCTACAGTTCCCTGCCCCCTGAGGTGGGCAGGACCTGGGTCTTACTTCTAGCCAATAGAATAATGGAAAAAGTGATGGGCTACACATGCTTGCATGTCCATGATCATATGATTACACATAATGCCGTAGCACCCTACTTGCTGGAGTCTCTCTCTCCTCTGGCTTTGAGCCATGCTGGGAAGCCCCATTAGGCAAGGAACCATGATGGCCTCTCAAGGTACTGAGGGTGAGCTCTGGCCAATGGCCAGCAATAAACTTAAGCTCTCAGTCCTACAACCACAAGGAATGGAATTCTGCCAGCCACCTGAGTCATCTCAGGACTGGGTCCTTCCCCAGCTGAGCTTCAGGTGAGACCGAAGTCCCAGCCAACACCTTGACTACAGCCTTGTCAGATCACAGGCAGAGGGCATGTGACCCAGCTACTCTGTACACAGACATCGACACAGAGAACCTATAATCCTATCTCTGAGGTATTTTAAGCTTCTGGATTGCTGTAATAATGTTACACAGCAATAGCTTGCTGATACAAACAGTGTTGAGAAGGAAGACTCCTCCTCCAATCGTCCTTCACAGCTCGATTTTCTAGCTCTTAACTAACTGCTCCTGGTGATGTCTGGTCTGGCAGGGAGGATAAAAGTGGGGAGCAGAGGACAACATAACATGATCGTGCTATGAATATCTTCCACTTTCTGACTCGATTCCTCCTTAATTTGGGACAAAGAATGAACACTCACTGAAAGGCATAAAAAAGTGGCTCAAACCTCTTTTTCCGATTTTAAGGCTTAAATAAATGACACAAGATCTCCAATTTATGTACTTTTTTTTTCCTTCTCACAGGTTTTGTTCGTACATATAAAAGTAAGAAAACCCATCATCACTTCACTTTGTCATGTAACACTTCATATTATTTTTATCACAACTGTTTTTTAAAAGGCCTCTTATTGTCCATCCATCATAAAATTGAAAGAAAAACACATTTGCCAGGAGCTATAAATCATACCCCCAAGTTTGGCATGGCTGTAGTTTGGTACTTTCGGGTCAGAATACCCCTCATTTTTAAAATACCCTGACACCGTGTCTCTTCTATTTGTCTTGTTGCCACTAGAGAACACTGGGAAGGCAATTTTGTAATTGCAGTGGTAAAAGAAAGAGAGCGGTTCTTCTTTGTTCTATAATCCTCTTATACAATTCTTTTAAATTAAAAAGCAGAGAGAGAAAATAGCCATGAAGATCAAAATGACAATTGTAGGTTGACATATCTGAACACGCTCTAATATCATTAAATTATTATCACTAGAAGAAGAAAAACTGCAAACAGCCTAGATACCTTACTTTGTATACAAAGAGAAACAATTATGAGAAAGAAACATGAATGAATCAAATAAGGGTGGCAAAGTAATAACTTGGATATAGTGTTTCAAAGCTAATTATTTTGACATGTTCTAGCTTAGGTATGTGAATAAATAAATCATGCACAGTGACCTGAAAAAATCATTACTGATACCTTCCATTGGTCATCTCTCTCCTATGAGTCCTTTCACAAAATATTTTCAACACATTAATTTGACTCACAAAAAAATGGAGAGAATCAGGTATATGAGAACAGTTGCTTATTCATTGAAGGAATAGTGAATGTATAAGGAAGCATGGTGACAGTCTGAAAGTTCCAAGAATGTCTTTCAATCCTCCAAATGTTAAGATCTATGAAGTATCACTTTGCTCTATACTGGAAACTAACACAACATTGTAAATCCACTATATTTCAATAAAAAAAAAATCTATGGAGTAAGAATGATATAAACCAACGGAAACAAAACCAGCAAACAATGTTTTTGTTTGTTTGTTTTGTTTTAGAAGATCCTAAACCTTCAATTTACAATCTTATGAAAGATCATCGTGAAACACAGTAAGTAACAAAGAAATTCAGATGAAGGAGCGATTGGGTGACTGGCTAAGGGAGAGGTAAGCAGAAGCGGACTCAAGCTGCTAGGCTCGGGATAAATGGAATCCAGGTGCATTTCAGGATATGCATTAAACTGATTTAGCTGAAGTTGGAGTCACCAGGAGGAAGCATAGAGACAGAGCGTGAGAGATGAAGCCAGATTATGAAACACTCTGCAAGTCAGTTTGGGGGAAACACGCTGTATTCTGCATAAGTACATATAGTACTTAGGATGCCAAAACACATTACCAGTAAACCAAAAAGAGCTTTTTTTCCTACCCAATGTTCTGTTTGTATTACATTCTAGAGGTCATTACAACAAAACACGACAGTTACAGCAACAATCCTGGGACTTGGGGGGAAAAGATGTTTGAGAAAACAAAAATTCCCGTTTCCAAGAAATAGATTCCCAGCCAAAAAATGGCAGGGCCTGACCCACTGGCTGTGTGAGGGAAGGAGGAGGGAAGGCCAAGAAAAAGATGTATATTTTCATATTTCAGGAAATAGTCTTAGGACAGTAGCTTACATGCCTTCACATTTGGTCTTTTAGCTTTAAGGACCCACAGAAGAATTTCTGAGGAGGATTCCACCAAGCATCAATATTTATAGGTTCATCTACACGCTCAACACTTAACCTGGTCCCCACCGCGCTTTAAAAAAAGTGTGGGGAGGGTGTCTGGCTGTACTTCCTCAGGGCCAGTTCTCACTCAGCTTCTTTCTCACACCTTTTGTCCCTGTTCTTTTCTCCTCCACTCTCTGAGAGGCTGAATCAAGATCTCACCTCTTATGCAAACTCCTCTCCAACATCTGCATGACTTTAATGTCTCTGACACAGTCTAATATTTGTATAAACACTAATCAAAGTCCAGCTATTTTAGTTTTCTTGTTTCTGTTTTGAAGAATGTAAGCTCCAGGAGGGGCATCACAGATTCAGTCTTCTTTGTTTATAAAGTGTGTAGGTAAGTAACAAGTACTTGTGAATTCCGCTGATACTGACTTGAGCGATTCTAGTGGCCACCTGCTGTAATGCTTCAAGTGAGCAGAAGGGTGACTCTAAACCTATTTAAGAGTCTAGACTTCCCAAATCTCTTCTCTGGCCCCTAGGTCTTCATTGCTAAGCACGGTAGTTGACTAGAAACATGCATTTCCCTCAAATGATAGCATCTCCTCCTAGATGCTTAAATGTAATAATGAGATGATTTTTCCCACTTGACTTTCTCTTGATGTCATCTACAAAAAAAACTGTTTAAGTATAAGGATTTATATTTAGAAAATGTATTGTTTCCATACAAAAGGGAGCACCCATACCGAGCAGGTAGCCCACAGATAAACTGCAACCTCGTTTCTAGAGCCAGCACCATAAAAAAGAGAAAACTCTAATGGCTGGATTTGACTTAAATTGCTCACAATAATTATATTTTGAAAGAAAGGAGAACAAGAATGAGACAGACAGGAAGGCAAGATTGATGCCAAAGAAATTTACATTTGTAGCGCAAGAAGGGAAGTACCTGCTCCATTTTGTTAATTTCTTGTAAAAACGTGACCCTTCTTATGTCATCAGGGTCCCTCCTCTATTATGTATGAAGTGTCGATCACACCCTGCAAGCCTTAACTACCCACAGCTGTATTATACATCAAAGTACATCACTTTTCTAACCACACACCAAAAAAGTCTGAAACAAGGAGACAAAAATTGTTGACAGCCTTTGAGCACACTCTGGTTCATCCTTTGAAAGAAAAGTGAATATCCTTAAGCCCAGGAGAATCCGTTTTCTAAGAAGGAGCTGTGTTTAACTTTCTGTATCTCTGAAGATTCTCTATTTGCATAAAAGTCAAAGGTCTGTGGTGCTGATTATCCACTTACTGATAGAAAAAGGAAGTGAAAATGCACTCAGGGAGTTCTCTGGTTTTAAGAACTCAGGTCAAGGATGTGGAATTTTATAGGAACAGGAATGGCGAGAGCCCACCATATATTTTACGTGACTCTCAACTTCATGTAGACAACTACTCACTTGTGAAAGATCAATAAAGACACTTTCTCTTAAAAACAAGAGGAGAAATAAGTAAGTTTCTGTGAAGAAAGGCACGGAGATTCACCAGGCATCTGGAAAAGGACTGCTTAGAATTCACAATTAATTTCAAAGGCTTTAGAGATCCCTCCCCAAATAATGCTAATTTTAATCTAACACTTAGCTCCTTTTTCTGTAACACTAATCACATCAGAGTATACTAAAGAGTAAAAGAAAAAATAATAATTTATTCATCCGGTATTTTTATATGAAAGAGTACAATTATCCCTTGAAGTCATCCCATAATATAAACACTACGGACAAGGAACTTGAATCTCAGCTTTGCTGTAAAACTATTAAAAAAAAAGATTAAACAGCCTAGAATGATGAACAGAGATAACGGGGGCACTAATAAAAAAAAAAGAAATCTTCTGAAATAATTGCACAGTTTCATAATATAGTATATTTGGTGAAGAGGTTATTAGATTTTGAGGACTCTTATTGAAAGGGAGGTAGAGATAGACAGATAGATAGATAGATTAAATAGATAGAAAGATAGATCTCTGACACCACCCAAAACTACTACACTGGAGGGAGAAGCCTTGGGATTTGCATTTAAACAAGGCCTCAAGTGATTATTCTGCACACAAAGTTTGCAAAGGATTATTCAAAAACTCGACATCAAGGCCACAATGCCAACATCTACTACGATAAAGGTAACATGTTGAGTACCCAAAACATACATTGGAGAAATGCTTGATGTCCTCAAAAGCTGCTCTGATTCCACTGGGACTCATGTGGCTTAAAATTATCTGGATAAATCAGGCAGACAGTTGGATTTACATTAATAATATCTACATGCCACATGAGGTTTTCTTGGATCTTACTGAGCTGAAGACCCTCCAAAACACACACAACCCGAAAATAAATGAATAAAGGTGCTTAGAATCAGGGTAATATTTTATGTAATTTAAATCTCGGGTTGTAATAAAATCCTAAAAGTGACTCATTTGTGAAAAAAACTGGGAAGTAGTAGTACCAACGAGATTCTTTCATGCCTCTATCTCCCTTGATCTCATGTTAGTAACAAGGATAATTTTTAAATCACAAAGCATTATTCATGACTTCCTGCTTTCCAGACAATGGGGCAAAATCACATTAAGATTATAAGCATAAAATGGAGGTATCACTTTTATTCTACTGATATTTGCAAAGAATGATAATTATGAAATATCCCTTTCCCTTTTATAGCTTTCCCTGAGCTAAAACTAGTGCAAGATAAAGCAGGAGGATTTCAACCAATAAATTGCAATATGTATTAGAAACATAAAAGATACAGTAGTTATTTTTAATACATGTCCACACCTGCATGTTTTTCATTCACCAAAGAAGTTTTAGCAAGAGAGACATATAGTGGGTCAAAGTAACAGTGACTGTAAATCAAGTTAATTTGTTGTGATGTTATTCCCAAGTAGAATGTTTCCAGCATATGCAGAAGGAGGTTTTGCTAAATGAGATGGTGTGCCTAGCGATGATGAAATCCCCTCCACCTAGAACAAAGATACTCAAGACTAAAGACAGACCGTGCGGCCTCCCTAGAGCACTGAGGGCATTTCCTCTCCGCCCAGCTAGGGGTTGGTATAACGGTTTAAGGAAATGGCAGCTAAATTCAAAACTGAAAAGAAAAGAAAAAAGTGTGTCACACTCTGTATCCAAAGAGGTTGGTCTGTGGGGGTAGGAGGACCACACAGTGTGCGTTATTTCCATAAAAAGCTGCTACAACCAGTCAGTTTTAACCACTTCAATGAAAAAATTTTCTTCTACTCTTTTTTTCTATAACGGGAATTTTAATTCTGGTACTTATGCACTTGCATACCAGGGTCTAAATTCCACCCTACATATGGACAGATTAATTAGTCAAAGGTCATTTAAGGTCATCTTAACATCACTGTACAAGAGACTTATTTCCTTGCACTTAGGCAAATACCCAAATACGATTATCTGATTTTCATACTCATAGGTGGTTCTGAAATGGACACCCAGTGAGCGAAGCCCAGTGGCCATGCAACTGAAGACAAGCTCAAGGGGTCGATTTCCTTTAGGATCAGTTATTTTCAGCCCAGCCTAAGTGTCAATTTCTTTGCCCCAGATGGCAGATCCACGCCAGTTCTCCTGTTTCAAACATTAGCCGCGTCTGGTCTCCATGGTGGCCTGACTGCAGAGTGAAACTGGTTTGATTCTATCAGTTACCACTACTGGTCCAGTAATCCAGCTTCCTACTCCAGTGGCACGGGGACCAACAGGCTTTTAAATACGACCAGGCAACCCGAGGACGTAGGCTGTACAGTATCTACACCTTTAACTCAGATGTCTTCTTCTGATGTATTAGCTAAACAAATAAAATTAAAACACAACATAGCTTTGTCATCTACTCTATGCAAGGAGTACCCAATCAACTTCTTAATTCCAGAGAGAAATGAACCTCACCAGAGAAACAGAAAAGGCTAAAGGGAATGTGAAGTTTAAATTGCACGTATGCAGGTCCTAGTGGCTTATTTTCACTGTGAGCTCAGCAGAAAGAGGCCCACTTAGAATTCAGTAGAGCACAGAGTATTTAATATGCCGTTTGCATTTTGACAGCTTAGAAATGTCTACACTGGATTTGCTATTTCCTCTGCAATGAGCGCTAACCGGCCACGGAGCCTTTGTTTATCTGTTTCTTAAAGGAAGCAGAACCATTTTCTTGACATTTTCAAAGCCCTGTTGGTGTTTGTTTGAGACAATAAACTGGAGACTAAGGAAGCACTGCCCCCAGGAGGAGCTGTTTCTGCCCGTAGGAACTTTCAACTGTAGTCCTGGCCTTCTCATCAAGCAGGATTGGCCAGCTGAAAGCCAATATCAAAACAGTGATTCCCTTTCCTTTCAAGGCCTGTGTTTGCAGAGATTCTTGAGACCTGAGGGAATTCTACTACCACTTACCACCTCCTATTGGCTCCTTGGGACTAGTTTAATGAGACCTCACTGTCCTACTAGTCAAGTTTACAAAACCTGTCACTGAGGAAGAAAGTCTCTCCTTTGCTTACCTTTTCAAGGACTTAAAGTCCCTAAAGCAGAATTATATAGGTGCTCCAGAAGCTCTAGAGCTCTGGGCTGAAGAGTTATAAACTGGAAAACAAAAAACAAACAAAAAAAACCCAGAATCCTTTGACAACTCAATAAAAAATAAATGTGATTTGCTAAGCAGATCATGAATGCAGAAACGGTAACTTCCTTTTAGATGGCCTGCCTTTTTAGTGATCAGGGGTTGCCCCCGAAAGCCACTTATCCACAGGAGTTCCTGTCTCCCCCAGGAGAGAGTATATATATACATATGTGTGCAGTGGTCCAGCCATAAGGATCCTGGCCAGCAAATGAAAGGTCTTAGCATCCTTCCTGGTGATGAGAATTGAGGTAACTCACACAGAAGTAGGCAGGTTTGGGAAACACCTCTCTCTCTCTCCACCCCCTCCCTCCCTCCTCCCCCCTCCACCTCCCCCCCCCCCCTTGTAGGGTTTCTGTGGAAGTTTGGGCAACGCATACTTAAATCTCTTTGCTGGGTGGGTTGGTGAATTTCAGAATCGGGGATTTTGAGAAACACTCCACCTTCCTCTACCAGACTTCCTACGGTGAGACCCACAGGGCTACTATTATATGTGCCTCTTTTTAGTACACTTTCTGAATAATGCCTGCAAATAGCTGCATTCTCCTTGCTGCACAAACTGGCAAAACACAACTGAGAAGCAAACTCTGTCCAAACAGCCAGATCAGCCCCAGATAAAGGGCGCAAATCTCAGTGCTCACGGAATGAATTATTCCACCTATTTACTAGATGACTACTGTAGAGGCTTTCAAGCCTTCTTCCCTCTCCCGTGGTCCCTGCAAGTGTGCTGCTTTTAAAGAGGTATGTACACTTGAGACTCAACCTTTACAATAGCGTTAGTAATCAAAAAGAAAAAGAATCACAAGGGAATCCCGGGTACCCCCGACTGAAAGCACAATCAACTACAGCTGACAACCCGGGTACTGAAGGTACCGAGTTCTGATGACCGCGACGGCAGCCGCCTCCAGCCTCTCACGACTCGCAAACAGGTCACGAATTCCGCCCCACGCAGCAGAACTCTCCGCCCGCCTGCGCCGCCGCGGGAGCCGCCACCTGGGCGCGCTCGGCTCGGCTCCCGCGGCGGCGGCTGGCGCTGCCCCCAGCGCTCCCCGCTCCTCATCAGGGAAGCCTTCCCACGCGCCTGCGGCCCGGGCGCCCCCCAGCAGAGACCCGACCTTGGCCACCCGGGCTCGCTCACCAAGGGGACTACGACCGCCCCCCACCGCCCCCCAGCCGCCAGACCGCTCGCAGGGCCACGCCGGCGCTGGCGTCCCCAGCCTCCTGCCCGCATCCCGCTCCCACGCGGCCACCTGCGCGCCCACTTGACCCCGCAGGCGCAGAGGCGACGCGGCCCCGGACCCCCCGGGGGTGATGGGGGGCTACGCGCAGCCACCGCAGCCTCCACCAAGCAACAGCGCAGTGAGCGCGACCGCTCCACGCGCAAACACACACACACACACACACCCTAATCTCGCACCGCGCACGCCAGGGGACCCTGGGTTCCACTTCTTGGCTTCTACAGCCGGCACCTAGGACCCCCAGCGCGCAGGAGGCTCTGTCTTCCGTGCGGCTGCCCATCCAGGGAGCCCAGGACTTTGCGCCCCTTGCCGGGTTGACCCGGGATCGTCCAGGGCAGCCCCCGGCCCCGTCCCCGCCCGAGCCCAGAGGCCCGGCCCACCCGCGCGGCGGCGGCGGCGGCATCCGCCCGGCACACAAGTGTGCAGATTATTAAGCAGCCCCGGCAGACCCGCCGCCTCCTCGGCGCAGCAACTCCTGCGAATTGCAGGGGAAGGGCGCTCAGAGCGCGCGGAACCGCGGGGAACCGAGAGTGCGCTCAGAGGCTGAGCTGCCTGCCGAAGCCGGGAGGCGGCCGGGGCCCAGCTGGGCTTGGAGCGCTGGGGAGAGAAGCGGGAAGTTGTGCAGAGTTGTATAGCAGGTGTTTCCTCTCCGCGCAGGGGCTTGGTGGGACCCCCGACACACAGACATACACCTGCCAGGGACAGCCCTCTTCGCCCTCGACTCTTCCTGCTTCGCCCTCTGTGCCCAGCCAATCCAGCGCGCCCGGAGGCCGCTGCCCGCCCGCCCGGCTCGGCTGGCCGTGCCTCCGCGGAGGCTCCAGCAGCGGCGCCCCAGGCGGGGCGGCTGGACCAAGCCGGGCAGGTGGGCGGAAGGTCGGCGTCTTTGGGAAGCTCCCCAGTCCCGAGCAACCCTGAGCTCCAGCAACTAACCCTGCGTTTGCGCTCCCTGGGATCGTGCGGCGCATTCCCACAGACACCCCTTTGTGACACCCCAGTGCTTTCGGAGAGGAGCCACCGCGCGGGGACGCCTAATCTGCCGTCGCTCCATCTCGCCCCAGGCCCGGCCCATCTGGAGTTTTCCTATGGCACCAGAGACAGTCCTCCTTCGCCTTGTCAATCACCCCTGAATCTGGAACACTGAAGGAATAGAAAATGGGAGGAAAAGAAGATGGAAGAATCTAGAGAGGAAAGGGGAGTTTTACATGGGAAAGAGCAAATAACCATTAAAAAATAAACAAAAACATGATTTGACTCCATCCTTTAAAACGGAAAAGAAAAAAAATATAGATACAGATATTTTCAGGAGTGGGACGGTGTGTGCTGATGGATCGAGCGCGGGGCGAGTATCCAAGGAGGCTAAAATGAGGAAATGGGGGCAGGTACTTTGCAATGTGAAAATCAATCTATATCCCTCTCTCTCTCTTCTCTGTCTCTCTCTCCCTCTCTCTGAATCAAGAGGGACCTTGTTTTCTTTCCCAGAGAACAGACAAGTGCAGGAGCTGCTGCCAGCCCCGAGGTTACAGCCCGTAGGCTAGTTGGCGGAAAACATTCCCAAACTCGTTTCAAGGAGAACACCAAGTTCACGGAGCTCCAAGCCGAGGACCGACCCGGGGACACTCCTTCCCCTGACCGGGGGTGGCAGCGGGGAAGAACCCTGTGAGCAGGCGACTGTCTCCGGAGCTGAACCCCGTCCAGGTCCCCCTGCCCTCTCCACGCACCTCGCCGGGTCCTTCCAACTTGCAGGGAGCAAAGTGCGGGGAGAGGAAGGAGGGGGCGGCCTGGCCGTGGACGTGGGAGGGAGAGGGAGGAAGGGTGCGCGGTGCCCGGTCTGCAGGCCGCTTCGCCGTGGCACCTGGACCCCGAGAGAGCCAGAACTTGCCGGGCCCGCTCGGCCCGGGCCACTTTCCCAGCCGCTCCGGGTCCGGGGAGAACGTCCCGGGAATCATCGAGCCACCCGGACCCGCTGTGCCCACATCGCCGAGGAGACACCACCACCCGCCGCGGCGCGGTTTCAGCCCAACTCGGGTTTGGCTCCTTTCTCCCTAACAGCCCCCAGCGCCGAAAAAGAAGAGACATTTCGTTTCGGCCCAAGTCAGGGGGAAGGAGAGGCGGGGGTGGGGCGCGGGCGACGAGGGCGGGCAGAAGGCGATGGAAGCTGGCTCCCTGCATCGCGATCCCCGGGCGTCTGCCACGGAGAGCCACCGGCGGAGGCCGGCCACTCGGTACCCTGCCCTCCTCCAAACGGGCCCCTGGTTCGCAAACGGGGCCTCGGAGGGTTCCCCCATCTCCCCCGGCAACCGGCGAGCCCGCCTTACCCTTGGCTGCGGTGAGGAGCCCCGCGCACAGCGCCAGCAGCGCCAGCGGCGCCAGCAACGACTTGGATTTCCTCCACGCAGTCATGTCTGCAGATATTCCACACGCGCACGACACCGATGGCTCTTCTTGGATGCGCCCGTCTCCTCCGAGGCACGGCAGGGCTACGGACAGAGCCAGAGAATCACCAGAGGGCAAGGCGAGCGGGGGAGAGATCCCGGTCCCCAGACCGGCCGCGCATCCGACGCCTCCCGCAGGTCTGGGCGCCCGGCTGGCTTCGCTCTCATAGCATCGGGTCCCGAACCACTGCAGGCAGGGCTGCGCTGCTCCGAGCGCCGACAAGGGGCTGCCGGGCCGGGGCCGGGGACTAGCACCCGCCGAGCCGGGCAGGAAGGCACCAAGGCGGCGAGGCTGCGGGAGGCGGCGAGGCGGGGAGAGGAGCGCGCGCAGCCGGGAGAGACCCGGAGCGGAGGCAGCTGGAGAGCCAGCCAGCGAGTGGGAGCTGCGGGAGGGACGGGGGGGCGGGGGGGGAGGGGGCGCGAGGGGAGGAGAGCCAGTCTAGGGAGGGGAGGCGGAGAGCGCAGAAGACAGGCTGCTAGCTGCACAAGGAGCCGCTGCCGTGGCGGCCGGACTCAACCATCCCTACCCACGGAGAGGGGAAGGAGGCTGGGACGGCGCCATCCCAGACAGAGCCCGGCCTCGGGCCCCGGGCTCCCAGCGCCGCGCCGCGCCGCGCTCTCCTCGGCCTCCGGCGCCGCCGTGCGCAGGATAGGGAAAGAGACTTGAGCGCTCGCGCGGGGGACACGCGCGCCACACACCCGCGAGATGCCACGCCACCGGGCGACTCCGAGACCCAGAGGGGGCGGCTGCGAGGGCAGGGGCTGGCCTCCGTCTGCCCATCTCTCTTCGTGCCTGCCTGGAGAGAAGCCCCCTGCGTCGTAACTTGGGAAAGAAACCCAGTGGGAAAGAGAGCCACCAAGGCTCTAACTCCAAGGGAGGAAAATAAACATCGATTTACTTTATTTCGAGATCATTTTTGGCAAGATGACGACTGGCAAGGAGCTACAAAGCTTTTCCGATGTCCTGACTTGGGGTTAATCACGCACAAACCTACGTTCAGAATAAATTCAAAATTAGGAAGGGTGTCTAGAATTGACAGTGGGGTCTGGTGATGAGAGATGGCGCGCTGGCACACCTTCAGGTGCAACCCTATACAAAACAGAATGGGTCGGGTAGGGACTTGAGAAAAGAGAGCTTCTTTTCTGAATCTGCAAAAAGATAAACGGAGCAGAGAGAACCTGGTGGTTGATAGAATGGCCCAGATTTCACCCAACTCCTAGAGGAGGTGTCCGAGCAATCTGGGGCGCATGTGTAAGGTAAGGCATTTTAGGGGAAGTTTCATAGAAAAATGGAAACCAAAGGTGAATGCCGGTCTTCCTACAAAGGGTCATTTGAAGGATTCACCGTTTTGACCAAAAAGGGTTAGATGATTCCATTACAGGATTGGAGGAACCAGAACAGGGAAACCCCACACCTTAGGAAGAGAGGATTATATTCTGTGTCCAGAAGCATTCCAGAACACCAGCGGTCCTAAACGCTGCATCCCTCACATCACTGGGTGATTTTGGTGG